>NC_056726.1:901955817-902138317 GCF_019279795.1 Protopterus annectens
CAGTTAAGTACAGCAAGAACATAGAGAACACTGATACTTAGTCACTCCAAAAGCCTATCTTGGAAGCTAGAAGACCTGTATAAGTTTAAGGCTTTCTATTGCTTACCAGTAGGTTACCTACAGGTGAGATGAAATACAAGCACAGATGGGAAACATGCATGCAACAATACCATACCAGCCCATGTGTCAGCCTTAGGCTTTGGAATATTGGCCAAGGCTATTGGCGCCCCCTTGGTGCCTTATTTAGGAGAGTCTCAAAGGTAAATACCAGCTCCATAAACAGCACAATAGCAGAACCAATAAGGGTTATGCTACTCAACACCAGGGGTTGTGATCACAACATGCATGCACTCACAGCACTCCTCAGGATGGACAACATCAACATATGTGCAGTAACTGAGATCTGTCTTAAGGCTCCTGAGAGCACATCAGCACTACCAGACTACAACCCATACCACACATTTCAGCTACAGAACATGGACTGACACAGACATGGAGGGGGTGTATCCATATTCATCAGAGATATCTACACCTCCAGGTTAGTGGGGCAGCATGATATCTCTGAGATCATTCATGTGCAGCTAACAACAGCCACAACTGCACTGTAAACTGTGACCTGCTATGGATCACCCTCCATGACACAGGACCACCACTCCACCTACCTGGAGACAGTGGAGAACATGACAGTCTTAACGCACACCCTGGCATTGGTCGATGTAAACTACCATACTATTAACTGGGAAACGTACTCCAGTACTCACTTCCAGGCCCAGCGCTTCATGGAATTTATCACCTCATATGCCCTGTATCAGGTGGTAACCTCTCTAATGAGGTGTGGAAACATACCAGAAGTGGTCATCACCAACATGGGTAACATGTGCATCACAGCAGAAGTTAACCGGTCACTGGTTAGATCTGACCATGAACTATTCACTGTTTCCACACCCTAGCATCTGCCCCACCCATGGATACCACAGTGTATACCTTTCCTACAGCTAAATTTACACTACTAGTGACAGGGGTTTGGGGTATCACAGCCCCCACACTAAGGGGAAACACTGCTCAAGATACAGACAGATTTACAAATGTAGTCTATAAGCACCTACACAGATGTATGGATCATGACATCGCTGGTAAACCAAGTCTCACTCCTCCTAGACAAGGACACCAGTCTGGTGGACCTCTGCAATAAACAGGCTATACTACAGAAGTAGGACAGTGTTCCAGACAAATAGCAAATCTCACGAAGGGCAGACATCTGTGACCACTATTAGTATGATACGTAGGTCTCTCATGACATCATCCAAGGCTAACATCAGCAGGAGAATTCACAAGGATTCGAAAGATAACCACAAAGCCTTCTTTGCCTATGCCAAGGATCTAAGTTGTGACACACAGATTTGCAATGTGCCAGGGAAATATAGCACAAAATATGCTGACCCTACTGATATCGCCAACATCCTTGCATATACATTCAGTGCATACGTCACCCCCTAAAGAGCCCACAACACTACCCGAAAGGTACAGTATCCCACACATCAGAGACACACAGGTGGAGATTGCCAACTCTAACAGCAGAACACAGCATCAATGGAGGCAGATGTTGTCCCGGACTGCATCTTTCAAACTGTACAAGACAACCTGACCCCCCACCTAATTAAGCTTTCCAACCTCAGCCTATCCACTGGCTACATGCCCATACAATGGTGTGTGGCAATGGTTATTCCACTCCATCAAAGTTGAATCACAACTGACCATGGTAACTACCACCCCAGTAGCCTAACTAGTCTGGTCTGCAATGGTATGGATCGCATCCTCATGGCACTCATTAACAAAGACATTGGCAACCTCCGAACACATGACCCAACCTAGGTCAGCTTGGTTGAGTGCAGTTCATGCCTACTGAACCTGTTTGATGTCTTACATACAGTCATCAAGACGTTAGATGATGGGGGAGATGGTTCACACATACTACCTGCACCTCGCCAAGGCTTTTGACACCATGCCCCACTCAGGTATTATTGATAAACACATCAGCTTGTACATTCACCCATACATCACAGGTTAGATTGCCAATGGGCTTATACACAGAACCCACATTGTATGACTAGCTGTCTCCAGGTCCAACTCTTGACCAGTCGCGACTGGTGTCCCACAGGACTCAGTCCTGGGAGCCCTACTGTTTGGAATATACTTCTCAGAGATAAAGTTAAACACAGGTGGACTACAGCAGACCATGTTTGGCAATGACTGTGAACTGGGAGCCATGATTGATAGTCCAACTGACACAGATATCCCTCAAGGGGCCTCACAGAGACCATCACAGGGTGTCAATGCCATGGCCTCCAGCCAAGTGCCACTAACTGCGTGGTCATTCCATTGTGGGATATTAAGCACCCACATATTAACACATAAGTGGCAGCCACTTTAATACGGATGAGGTAATGGGGTATCTGGGGACTAAGGTAGATAGTGATCTCCCCTTTGACAATCATATCTCCAAAGTAGTTAGGATATCCTTCTATGTAGGCCATCTGATTACTAAAGAGTTCCCATCTAGACATACTGGGGTTATAGTGCCTCTTTACTCATCACTCATCAGTCCCATCATAGGGTATAATAACCCATTTAGGATGTACCTCAGAAGATACTTTCAACAGCTGGGAGGTCCACAGATGTACCTTGCCAAGGGAATACTGGTCTCCAACATATGGCCTATGCAGCCAGACTGAATAAACTCCTGCTTTACTCAGTGGCATCTCATTTACACAGAGATGATCTCTGCTGGCCAGCACAGCCATGTTGAACTTAGGCTTAATGGATATGCTCCACCTATGTGAATCCATGTCACAGTGAGCCACACACTGTAGTGAACTGAACCTTGCCACAACAATAACTGGAAGATGCTGAAAGGACGGATTCCTGTCACAGACACTCCCCATACTTTGGAAGAACATCTCTAACTACATTATACAGAGCCCCTCACTAACAGTCTGCAAGAGAAAGCTTGAAGAGTGGATGGGGAACAGTAGATGCACCCCAGAGATCCCGCCGTTGGCTCTGCTCCACAGAGGGACAGTTAATGAATCAATGGGGTGGCAAAAGCTGACACATTTTGGCTGGGCTTATGAATGGCCTCTGGCAGTTAGCCAGGTACCTACCTATGAATCTATACATACAGTATCAGCACATGCTAATAGCTTAATTTACTGTTCAGGTGTTGACTTACCTTGTGCCAATGGCAGTTGTGTGTGCAATAGTTGAGGGCTGCCTATGTTGGATGCACACAGTAGACTGCCTATACATGACAATTTACAGGTAGTCTTGTGTGTGTACCATCCATTTTTACTGTGTGTGCAGGTGGAGAAAGGTGTCAGTACCTAGGTGCCTACACTGTCAGTGTGTGTGCTATACATTCCCTCTTTGCCAAGGCATGGACATACTGGGCACGCTTCCGTCTGCCTACTGGGGCTGGCTCAAGGTGTTCATGGACTGAGTACCTCTGTGCCTGTGGGGCCCTTGGCAATGGTGGTGAGCTGTGAGGGCCTTCACCATTCTTTCCCTGCTGCAGCTGTTTCCGCAGGACCATATTGTGTAGTATGGCACATACTATGAAGATGTGGGCACATGTGCCTGGAGAGTACTGCAAGGCTCCACCAGATATGTCCAAGCAATGGAACTGTGATTTCAGCATCCCAAACATGATCTATGATGATTCTGGTTTGTGCGTGTGCCTCACTATGGCGTTCCTGCATGGGTGTGTGTGCATTTCTGATGGGAGTCATCATCCACGGTTCCAGTACATAACCAGCATCCCCCACCAGGTGGCCATTTTGGATGCCCCCCCAGGCAAATAACTGATACAGCTGTGAAGCATGCCAGATGTGGGAGTCGTGATAGCTTCCAGGGCTGCCAGCACACACATCCATGATAATGCCCTGGGCATTGCACATGACCTGGCAGTTGATGGAGGGGTATCCCTTGCGGTTTATGTGGCGCCTACCCTGCTCACCAGATGGTGACTTAATGTGTATGTGCATGCAGTTTATTGCACCCAGTACCCCTGGGTATTCTGCCACATGGTGGAAGAGACACGTATTGCTGGCCAACTCCTCCTGCATTCGGGGGAATATATGTGCTCATTGGCATGTGGTAACATGGCATCCAGAAACTGGTGTAGTACCCTGGATGCTGATGCCTGTGAGATCCCCATGATATCCCCAGTTGGTCTTTGAAAGGTACCTGTCGCTAGTATTCTCAGGCTTACATATACCTTCATATCCACTGGGATTGTTGCCCCTCTGTTTGTTCTGGCTCTGAGATGTGGCCGGCACAGCTCCACAAGTTGCTGTAGGATGTCCCTGTCCACCCTGTAATGCTTTACTATCTCCAGAACATGTAGCCCCTGGTAGGTTACCCTGTGTCTGAACACTCTCCTCCTCCTCTGGTGCCTGAGGTCGTCATGTGCATCATCCTCCACACCACCTTCAGTCTCCAACACATGCTGATGGATCAAATCTATGGCACCCCCTAATATGTACATACTAAAAGTTCCCCGTCTGTATACACCACTGGTGCAGAGTGTATGTGAATACACAAATGTGTGTGAGGTGCTTTCACACTTTATACTATTATGCTATGGATGCTGCTGATGTCAGTGAGTGTGTATGAGCTATTCCAGCTGCAGTGTGTCTTAATTATGGGGTTTACAATGAGTACTGCAAATGTAGGGCCTTTACTGTGGAGATCTGCTTGCCTGCCTTGATTAATCTGTTGCCCTTTAATTCACTTTTAAACCTGGATCCCCTCCCATTATCAGGCATGCATCCACCTGCCGTCTTTCTTGTTTTATTCTTTCCCTACCCAGTCATGGCAAAATGTGTCTTGTAGCTGATATACTGCAAATCCACTTTGTTCTGCTTTGACACTTTACTGTTTTCTTTGCAGTACAGCCCCTCCCCTTTCCTGTTCTGCAGGTAGCTGATTGCAGCCTTGTTAGCTGTTGTCAATGACCCATTGTAGGCTCCTAGGTGTTAATTAGCCATTTGTACTCCAATTTCACTGCTGCAGCATTTCCTTATTTTTTTCCTATATCCTTCCTGTTTCAGCTGCAGTGCATGCCGCGCAAACCCGTTTACCGGGATTACGCGTGCTTTCATTTCCATTCACATGCATACTCGGTTACCTTGTGTACTCTCAGCTAAGCACAGCTATGGCCAGTTCAACACACCCCTATCCTGCAGCTTTGCCTTGCTAGGGGCAAACCGATTTAGCAATGCTCCAATGTGCTTACAGCAATGGCGACACACCCCTCTCTTGATGTCATCTTTATCTCAAGGACACCCCTCAGTGTTATACTAATTCCTAGCTACCATGCATAACACTGTCACAACCCCTTAGCAACCCTTGCACCATAGTATAGTGTAGCATGCCTGCCATTGACTATTATGGGGAAATCATGATATGTGTTACATTGCAGTTTTATTCTATATTTTTATATATTCCTTGCAATCCCCTTTGCGCACTGCTGTCCTGCGCTTCCATGTTGTGATAGTGCAACTATATATATTAAATGTTAATTTTATATTTTGTGCATTTTTTTTATGCCAATAGCTATATATTTAGCCATTGGCATATATTAACAATATAATACATGTGTTTGGTCAGCTGTCATGGTTCCGATTTTATGTTTGAAAAAATGTAAACATTTCTGCATGCTTACACTATGCCTGCACCACTTCCTGGATCACTACATACCTTCATTTTCATGCTACACTGCTGCACATGGGGTAATTAGCATACAGGGCCCAGGAGTTGTGCGGGCTTAGCATATGCAGGTAGTGCACGTGGGAGCAGCTCATACCTGGATCACTTGGCGGCCATATTTGGTGCTAGAATGCCGATGCTACACATGCACCTGGAGCAGGCTTCATGAATCCCAGGGTACATCTTTTCCAAGGTTACTATACTGGGTACTGTTTTCTTGATTCATGTGCATGTTACACACACACACACACACACACACACACACACACACACACACACACACACACACACACATACACACACACACACACACACACACACACACACTTCTTTACTTCGGTTCTCTGATATTTTTTTGTGTGTTTTGTTTGTTTATACATTTTCAATTATCATTCCTTTTTAAAGGATCTTGTTGTCACCTTGGTGCTATATAGTTGTTAGTGAATGGAGTTTTGTGACACCTTGTCCCTGTCTGAAGGAAGACTAGGAGTTAATTACTAGTTCTGCTCCTCAGTTTATTTGGACTTTCTCTGAGGTTCATGAACAATCATGCCAACTTCTTACAAAGCCTATATGATGTTTACGTGATAGATCAATGCACAGCCGAGCTAATCACATATGCATGCTGCTCCTCACACTTATATGGATGCAAGAATGTTTCCATGGCCAGCAACATTGTTGGTGGCCAGGAAACCATGTTGTGCATCACAATCACAAACAGTAAACAGACAGGCTTTTTTATGGACAAACTTGTTAAATGCACTTGTGCAGATAGCAAGAAGAGCTACATAAGGCAAATAATGCATGCAGTACATAAGCAGGGAAAGTATACTGAGTAAACTATGCACATAAATGAAACATATGAATACAGTAATAATTAAGAGGGGATGTAAAGCACCAACAGGAGGTACAATACATGGGTTACCAGACAGGAGAAATATACTGGGGACAATGTGCACATAAATCACAGAGATGTGTCCAGAAAAGTGTAAGAGGGATGGGTAAATATTCAAATTCTAGTATGATAATTGATGGGTAGGTGCTTATATTACAAAGACAACTTTGAAATAATAAAACTTTGCAATGTGTATGTCAGAATAATTACTGGTTTCACAATTCCTGAGCAAATGGTGGTAAATAAAAGTAGACATGATATTATAGGATGTGACAGCTACAGAAAATCACATTTAAACAGAGGGGAACTACATGACATATAAATGTCATTAACATGCTGAGTTGAGATGACAGTTCACAAGGACAGTGCATATATAATGGGATATCTACACAGCATGCATTACATCCATATAACATGATGGAACATAGGAATGGCTCACAAGCCACCTTTTACAAGGATCACACCAGTGTCATCAATGACCTGCATATTAACTGTGTATGCCACAGAAAAAGGCTTAGCACATGTATGAGAAGGATCACCCTTGAAGGTAATTATGCACCTCAATATTTTGATAGTTATGCATCCCATATGTGGGTGAGTATGGTGTTACAAATATGGGAGCAGACTGTGACATATGTAATACCTTTGTGTGTCACACTCCAACCTTGTGCAGTTATTGTGCCAACAGATAAAAACAGATGTAAATCCTACCCCACTATGCAGTGTATTCCCCAGAGCTGTATATTACTGGCCTCTACCACAGGATGCAGCAATGGGTATTGTGACAAACAAATGAGATTAATTTGTGAATTAAGAAAGGTTCTGTGAGAATGAATGTCATATCAGCATGTCAGACTGATGGCAATTAAATGAGTATGCTCATGTGCACACAAATGCAATCAGTCCTATATCAATGTTCTATGGTCAAGAATGGCTTCTTTGTATGTTTGTACACATAATACCCAAGATCTAGAGTATACACATGTACATCACAGTACTCAGTGCATATTTTAAGGTAGCACTCTCACCATTACAGTGGCAGAACAAATGTGTACTTTCAGGAAATCCAAGCCTATGTTGACACGTGTTTCTGCAATATATTAAGGAATAACACTGATGTGATCTAATGACTGCTTTGTGAGGTCAGTATGTTCACATGAAATGAATCTGTGTGCTAGAATTTAACATCAAGATGTACAACTCCTCCAAATAACAAGATGGCTAT
Source organism: Protopterus annectens (assembly GCF_019279795.1). Lineage (NCBI taxonomy): Eukaryota > Metazoa > Chordata > Ceratodontiformes > Protopteridae > Protopterus > Protopterus annectens. The sequence goes on from NC_056726.1 coordinate 901,963,704, forward strand.
TGATCATTTCATCTCAAGGGAACTTTTTTCACAGCTGTTAAACTCCACCAATGTGAAGTCATTCAATCAGCTGTACTATATTTGCCCATAACTTTTATCTGATAAAATTGATGGGGGCAGCCTCTGCCACTCTACTAAGTATAATGCCTTTGCAGAAGAGTTAAGGGTGCAAATGTGTACAGTCACTCAGTGCTGATTTGGGAACACTTTCCAAAGTTTTGAGAAAATCAGCACCATATTAGGATAAATGAACGTGCCATGGTGTAAGTGCATCACCAATTGTCATATCTGTGGTTAGGTGAAAACATTACATTAGGTGTATCAACCAAGGAATATGCATTCATGTAATTACTTAGAAAGAATCATACTGTATGTCAGACATTGCTTGATGCTAGATATTTCCAAACACACCAGTAACTTGCTGCTGTTGTCACTGTGACAGTATAGCAATAGTTAAGTCCAATGTATATATAATCCCGTATCAGAAAACATGCCTTATTTAGGTAACAGCATACATTATGTCATCTCATGTTCTTGAAGAGGTGTTTCAGTACAACTGTAATGGAACAACAGTCTATAGAGATGACAGCATCAGTCCCCAAAGGAAATGTATAATAAATTCTTGCAACAGGAAACAACATCTACACATGATCATAGCACATGTGGGTGACAACACTGTTAACAACATGTACACTGACTTTAAGCAGTGATGTCAGGATTTGAACTATATAGCTAACATCACAGGCTAATGAAGTTGTCAAGCGTGACTACAAATTTATTTGATGACTGCGACACTGCACATTTCAAGGAATGAAATCACCAACCACTAAAAAGTAGTTACACAACAGAAGCACACTGTAAAGCTATACCTCAAAAAGTATTTGTAACCTGCTCTGCACAGTAAGAGGAAGAAAGACACAACCACAGATGACAGTTATTCCTGTATTTAAATACCCTACCTATGCACTGAAACAAACTACACACATGTATTACATGGACATGCCACAGGAGAAATCTGACTGCATGTGAACCATACTGCAATTTTGAAAGAATGAAATCAGCTGTGTCATGCAAAGGAGATGTGTGTGCAAAAATGACTTCTACTGCTATATGGACTTCTAAATGTTGTCAATTCTGAGAGGAATTCCAGTATCCATTTACAATGACAGACACACAATCATGAGAGTTTCACTGCTGTATTTGCACTTCCTACTTATTGACTGACGCAATCTACACACAAGTTTATTATACGCATGCACCACAGGAGAGGATTGACTTTATTGGTGTAAGTGTGCATTATTAAAATAATGACTTCACCAGTGTGTGGTAGACTGTATACATTTGTAGATAGAGTGAAATAGGATGTGGGATTGATCTGACCATGCAAATGTTTTGTACAAGTGGGAGTCAAATGAACACACCTGCTTAATTAATCTTCCTCATACAAGTTTATTGTTTTGAGATTAGAACCCCCTGCCTACCTATCTAGTTATATAATCTAGAGGACACAGAACTTAATGTAACTGCCACCACAGATGTCTGACTTTGATAGTGTAAGAGTGCACTTTATAGAGGATGATGTCAGAGTTGTGCTGCTGAGTTGATAATGTTGGGAGAAGGGTCTGACATTGATGTGGACTCACCCTGCAGTGTACAATTTACTCCAGGCTACTATTTTATTAATGCCAGCAGTAGTTAAGGTTATAGCTGCACAGCTCCATACATACACAGAACACACACACACACACACACACACACACACACACACACACACACACACACACACACACACACACACACACACACACACACACGTTGACTGCTGTGAGATTAGAACTCCCTACCTATCTAGCGCATTTATATCATGTTATCGAAAGATGAAAATAGCGAATGCTATTTCATCAAACCTAAAATGTCTAAACCACATAATATCGAACATTCAGAACTGCAAATTTTTTCCTTGGGAAAAAATTCGCTATTCCGAAACACATATGCCCAACACAAGCATACCTGAAAAACATCAATACACACACATACACTTATAATCCTACAACTAACCCTACACTAAACTATATATATACACTACTATCTATCCACTTACCTTAACCCAAACCCTAACCCTAAGGTCCGTCACTATCGCACACTCACCTAACCCTAACTCACTTAACCTGCCCCTAAACCTAATTCACCTAACCCGTGCCCTAACCCTAACTCACCTAACCTGCACCCTAACCCTAACTCACCTAATCCATGCCCTAATCCTATCAACCACACAATCGCACACTTACCTGAACCCGACCTGTAAACCTCCACCACAGCACTGAAAATAGTGAAGCCACAGAACCGGCCAACAAAATTCTTTCCCTAGGAAAGAATTTGGTGTTCTGCAGCTTCGCTGTTTTTAGCATTCAATTAAAGCTAGCTATGCAACGTTGAAGGCAGAGTATTTAACACAAGTGCCACAGCAGAAATTGTGCAAATCCATATTTGTTGATAAGGTGGAGACAGGTCAATGTTATGCTCAATAACACATACATACTCTTGACTAATTTCAGCTATCATTACTGTATACTGCAGAACTGTGAGTGACATGCACTTACCTGTCTTATGTATATGAGACACACACACACACTTGTGAAACACCAGGTGGACAATGAATCATTCATGGATCATCTGGTTACGACGATGGTACGTAAACAAAAATGAATGCTACTGATGTTAGCTATGGTATGCACTCATGCACAGGCAATATGACCTGTCAATACCAAGAACTACTTAATGTTCCAATGCAGGAGAGATAAAATATGATGATGTCTGTACATCAATGATGTATGTGGTTGTATATCATCTGTATGCATCAGTGCTGCAGTGCAGAGACAACTGTCCAGAATGAAGTGGCCAATTAACCACACAGTTCACTGCATTTCACACGAGTATGTTACACAATGTCCATGTAATGATGTAATATCATCCAGTAGTATTGCTTATTTTTGTTCCAAATCACCTCCTAAAGCTCTATGCTGAGAAACGTATTTGCATGAAGGTTGTCAAAGTGATAGCACATGCTTGATAATACTTTGATGTGTTGAAATGGATCCCCTTCAAAAGATCAAAAGCTCAAAAGACTGAAAATCAAAATATCTAAAATTTAAAATATCAAAAATGGAATTTGCCCTTTCCCCAAGGTTGTGTGATCTTGGAGTTGGCATATATAATTAGCAGGGGGGCTTGTTTGAGTAACTGTTGCAAAGTATTGCTGTTATTCTGCCTTTGCTCTGTATTCTGATAGCGTAGAATGTTTAAGCACCTTTGCGTGAGGATAACCAGATTACTGTAGGTGATAGCAACAACTGACTAGGCTTTGCTATAGGACATGAGCCATTCATTGTCACCTGACATTGGTGCATGATGCCAATGTCCACACAAATGCTGAGTCAAAATAAGTAAAGGCTTTCTTATGGCACATTTCTGGCTTTCTGTCCTATGTGTGATTCTATTTTTTTTTTTACCAAATTAAACATGTGACAAAGGGGTTAATAGGAAAATGGTGAAACTTGTGGGGGGGGGGTCAGAGTGGAGGATATAGGGAAAGAATGTAAAATCTTGCAGGAAGCTAATGGAAGAGAACCATAGCTATCCAATTCTTCACAACATAAATGTAGAAGTACAGCCAGAAGTTGCCGATTTTGGACTGTCAACACACCAAAGGTAGGTGACAACAACAGAATAGTGCTGTACATCCAATTGTACCAAAGCAAGTGTGTCAAGAAGACACACAGGTGATGTGGAGAGCTATGTATTGGTATTTTTCTTTTGTGGGACAATGGTCCACTTTTTACATTTTTTCTTTCAAAGAGAGAAGAATGTTGGATAAGGTACTTTAGAATATGAGGGTGAGAGTCAGGTAGGATGGTTAAGTGAGGAATCAGGTGCAGACATACAGGCCAAACAAGACAGACCGGGATGATCATGGACACAAAAGATTGTGGACACCATGACTGGGATTGTTAGGGGTCATTGGAGGTGCACCCTTGTCAAGCCTGAGAAAAGTGAGAATCTTGTCCTCACGCTCAGAGCTCTGTATCCTTTCTCAGTTTCATGTGTCAGTGCTTGACATGGCATAATCTTGGCAATGTGATGAAGCACCTTTGTGACACAGCCAATTTATCTCCTTTCCATAATACTCTCTGCCAGTCCTGCCAGCTTATGAAGGACTGGCAGAGGATACTATGGAAAGGAGATAAACACAACCAAAATTACACACAGCCAACAAACTCAGTGTGCCACTCAACCATAGCCCATAAGGCATAACAATGTACCCAACACTCTAGTCATAGGTGACTCTATAGTCAGGCACACTGATGTTCCACTCACCAGGCTAAACAAGGAGAAAGTTACTGTCAGCTGTTTGTCGGGTGCCAGGATCTGCACTTAACGCATGCACTCAGGTCACTCGACAACAAGTACAAATATGACACTGTGGTTGTCCATGTTGGTGTGAATGACCTGAAAAGTACCTCCCTGGACTACATGAAAAGAGATATGGAGGAGCTGTCTGATCTTGTAGCCCAGGCTGGTATGATCTTAGCCCTGAGTAGCATCCTGCCATCTCCCAGAATTATACCACAGTACAAGGACAAAATGATTGACTTCAACAATTGGCCGAGCTTCTGGTGTCATTCTAAGGGGATCCAATATCTGTCTGCCTGGAATGACATGATCAACAGATCATGATGCTTTGCCAGAGATGGCCTGCATCTGTCGCCTTTGGGATTCTGGATACTGGCTAAGGCTCTTGCCACCCCTATAGTGCCTTTTTTAGTCAAGGTTCAAATGATAAATTCACCACTGTAACAGGTACAAGCAACAAAAATCTGAGAATAATGCTACTCAATGCTAGAAGCCTAAACCTCAAAATGCACTTACTCGAGGCATTCCTTAAAATGGACAACATCAACATCTGTGCAGTGACAGAGACCTGGTTTAAGGCTCCAGAGAGCACCCCTGCATTACCAGGCTATAATTCATACCACACCTTTTGGCCACTGAACCTGGACTGAATCACTAAAGGTGGAAGCATGTCCATATTCATTAAGGATATCCCCACCTCCAGGCTAGTTGCTCAGCATAATGCATCCAAGATTATCCAAGTGCAACTAACTCTGGGCAAGACAGCAATCCAAATTGTAGCTTGCTACAGATCCCCCACCATGCCCCAGGATTCCCACTCCTCATTTCTTGATACACTGGAAAATATTAGGGTACAACCTAACACCCTAATAATGGGCAATTTCAACTATCTCACCATTAACTGGGAAAACACTCATGTGCCAACTCTTTTGCTCAACGTTTTCTGGAATTTATTAATTCCAATGCCTTGGATCAGCTTATCCACATCCCCACCAGGGGCAGCAATATCCTAGACCTGGTCATTACCAACATGGGCAACCGGTGTTCCACACCAGAGGTCAATTCCTCGTTGGTCAGATCTGACCACAAGCTAATCACCCAAGACAACCACATCCCGTCCCCACCCCCCATAAGGCAAACCACCGTAAAAATGTCTCCAAAGCCAACTTCACGCTTCTTAAGACAGAAGTGTCAAACTTCACGACACCCATGCAGACGGACAATAGAGGTATGACTGCTGAATCCTACACAAATGCACTTTATAAGCACTTACACGAGTGCATGGATTGTGCAATCCCTAACAGAACCAAGATGCTATCCTCTAAAAAAAGGAAGCCAATCTGGTGGTCCCCTACCATAAACAAACTCTACAACAGAAGAAAGAAACTGTGGCAAAAGAGTAAAATCCCATGATTGGAGGAACTCCCTGGCAGCCTCAGTAAGAAGCTGAGATCCCTCATAAAATCTTCCAAAGCTAGTTACGAAAACAAAATCACCACTGATTCTAAAGACAACCACAAAGCATTCTATAGCTATGTCAAGAATCTCAATGGCAACACTAAGATCTGCTCTGAGTTACAGCACAATGGCACTAAATATACAGAACCAACTAATATTGTCAACATCCTGGCAGATAGGTTCAGTGCTAACTTTACCCCCCTTTCACACCCTAAAGAGTCCATCTCTATACTGAAAGACTGCAACGTTCCTGTAATCACTGCTGCAAAGGTAAAAAAACACACTCTCCAAAGCCAAGAACACAGCATCCATGGGACCTGACAACATCTCAGGCTGTGTTCTATATGGACTACAGAGCAAACTGGCACCCCACCTAAGTACCATGTTCAATCATAGCCTTACCTCAGGCTTTGTTCCCACTGAATGGTACACAGCGATGGTCATCCCACTCCACAAAGGGGGAGCCACCACGGACCCTGGGAATTACTGCCCCATTAGCCTGACAAGCCTGGTCTGCAAGACTATGGAACATATCATCATGGAACTTATAAACAATGACATTGGTAATCTCCAAACTTTGGACCCCACCCAGTTCGGGTTTGTAAAAGGCAGATCATGTCTCCTAAACCTGATGGGCTTCTTTGAAGCAGTCAACAAAGCTGTAGATAAGGGTAAGGTGGTTCACACAGCCTATCTAGATCTTACCAAGGGTTTCAACACCATCCCCCTCTCTGGAATTATAGATAAACTCACCAAACTTGGTATAAATCCCTATGTCACAAGATGGGTTGCCAATTGACTCACTGACAGAACCATCACTGTGAAAGTAGCCAACTCCAAATCTGACTTCAGACCAGTGACAAGTGGAGTATCATAGGGTTCAGTCCTGTGTCCTCTCCTGTTTGGTATCTACTTCTCTGAAGTACAGGCTAGCACAAAAGGTCTTTGGCTAAAGAAGTTCTCGATGACTGCAAACTAGGAGCCATAATTGAAATTCCTAACAATGTGGACATCCTACAAAAGGGCCGCACTGAGACAGATGCCTGGTCAAAGCTATGGCCTCAAGCTCAATGCCAAAAAGTGCATTGTCATCCCTTTTGGTAAAATCTCTGTACCCATGAACTACCACATAGGCGGTAGTCTACTTAACACTGAAAGTGTGATAAGAGCCTTGGGACACAGGTGGACAGTAGTCCCTCCTTTGATAATCACATCGCTACAGTAGTCAGGAAATCCTTCTATGTGGCACACCTCATCACAAAAGGTTTCTATCCAGAAAAAAAGAGGAAATTGTTCCCCTCTACTCGTCACTCATTAGATCCATTATAGGATGCAGCACCCCTTTTGGTATGTACCTCTCAAGACATCTACAACAACTGGAAAGGCTGCAGAAATACCTCACAAAGAGGATTACTGGCCTCAAACAAATGCCCTAAGCAGACCGTCTTAAAAAAACTCCAGTTTTACTCCGTCGCATATCGCCTACTCAGAGGCGATCTCTGCCTAACATACAAAGCTATGTCAAACCCAGAGCTGTTGGACATGCTCCACTTAACGAAATCCTAATCTTTCCGAGCTACATGCTCTAGGGACCTAAACCTTTTCACAACAATAAACAGAACATGCTGGAGGGATAGATCAATGTCCCAGAGACTTCCCATACTCTGGAACAAAGTACCTATCTATATCAAACAAAGCTCTTCATTAGCACTCTTCAAGAAAAATCTTGATGATTGGATGGAAGATAGGAAATTCACCCCGGGGATCACTTCAGTGGCTCTGCTTGACAGGTACACAGGAAAATGATTTTCTTGGGTGGCGAAAGCCAGGGTACCTTTTTGACTAGGCTTATAGAGACCCTAGGGCCAATAGCCTAGTACCTAGCTATGAACCTATGAACCTATAAGGTTGACAAAATCACTATCTCCACTAATACTTCTACAGGAGGGTAGCAGTGCACCAGGTACTGAGGCAGAGCTACCTGATATGGATGGGCCAGATAGGGCAGGGGCTGTGAAGGTAGCTGTCATAGCTTGGAACACTGAAGTTATGGCTGTCTCTGCTGTACCCCGTGTAGGAATGGAGGGACTATCCACAGTGGAAGCTCTACTTCTCAGTGCTGCATTTCATGTTTTGTAAACAGGAATGTATGACAACAGAACATTTTTAAGACATATAAAATATTCTCTCACCACAAAAAAAATTAAATTTGAGAGAGAGATGGGGTGGGTTGAGACAAAAACGAGAGAGAATTAGACCCATGGCATATCACATGGGTCTATATTAGAACATCAAAGTTTCAAAACTTCGAATGTTCTAATATTGAACCCTATTCAGAAAAAGCTGAAAATATTGAAGCAACAGAAAACCAATTTTTTTCCTAGGGAAAGGATTCGGTTGTCTGCTTCTGTTGCTTTGGCATTTTCAGTGCTGTGGTGGAAAGTTATGGGTCGATTACAGGTAAGTATGCGATTGAGTGCGGGTTAGGTTAGTTAGGGTTAGGGTGCGGGTTAGGTATGTCTGCGATTGTGTGGACGTGAAGGTTAGGGCAGGTTAGGTGAGTTAGTGTTAGGGCGTGGGTTAGGTACGTGTGCGATTGTGTGGACGTGAGGGTTAGGGAGGGTTAGGTGAGTTAGGGTTAGGGCGTGGGTCAGGTAAGTGTGCGATTGTGTGGACGTGAGGGTTAGGGCGAGGTAGGTGAGTTAGGGTTAGGGCGCAGGTGAGGTGAATGTGCGATAGTGATGGACCTTAGGGTTAGGGTTTGGGTTAAGGTAAGTGGATAGTAAGTGGTGTGTGTATAGTTTAGTGTAGGGTTAGGTGTAAGATTTTAGGTGTATGTGTGTGGATTGCTGTTTGTTTGGTGTGTTTGTGTTGTGTGTATGTGTTTTGGAACAGCAAATTTTTTTCCCTAGGAAAAAATTCACTGTTCTATATGTTCGATGTTTTCAGCTTTTGCTGAATAAGGGTTCAATATAACAACATTCGAAGATTTGAAGCTTCGATGTTCTAATATAGACCCTATCACATGACTATATAATTTCTGAAAATAAACAGCTATGCTTATCTTGTCTATACACCTTTGCCACATCCAGGTATGATGGGAAGGTCTTACTCTGTTGTACTATTAATTAACTGCACTGCTATGATATCATAAATGCCACTATTTATTACAGTATTGCCATATACTCCATACAAATACAATAGTTATTAAGTTTACATTAAGACCTGAGGCATATCTATTTTTTTATTTATTTTATTTTTACATTACATTTGTTTACCGTGAAAGGCCGACTGGACACAGGTCCATTTTCAGCAGAGGCCCGGGGAGAAAAGCTCCAAATAACAATAACAATACAGTACATAAGAGAAAAATATGGGCAACATATAAGAGAACACATGAGCATACATAATAAGAATGCACACAAGCATATGGGTAACATATCAGAAAACATATGAGCATACATGATAAGAATACAAACAAGCATGCATAAGCAGAGATTATCAGTTATAAATTGTAAGTCATTATTATAGTAAGTGATACAAATATGAGAATTTAAGAGTTACATTTTTTTAAGAAGGTTATTCATTCTGTTTAGACCAAAACAATGATAGAACAAGTTGACTAGTGCTGTAAAGGAGTTGTCATTGCATGCACAGATATGCAACAGGTCTCCTTGCAACAGTGCACTGGTCTAGATCAACATGGGGAGTAGCAAGAGCAGAGCCAATTATTTAAATAGGGGTTTTGAGGAGTTTTTTAAATTGGAAAGTAGAGGTGGTAGAGGTTAACTGGCTGGGGAGTGAATTCCAGATTTTGGCAGTAGTACATGCAAAAAGAGATTTATCAGCATCATTATTATGTTTGCTGATGGTGATGAGGTTTTTGTTACTAAAGTTTAAGGCTCTAGTGGTGGTGTAGGGGTGAATTAGACATTGAAGTGCTGGTATTTTGGGGTGAATTAGACGTTGAAGTGCTGGGATTTTGTCAGGAAGGTAGTAGAGTTTCTGAGCTATAGAGAGTTGATTGAGTAGGAGTAGTTGTGGTAACTCAAGCCAATTAAGTTGCTTGAGGGCTAGACAGTGATGGGATCTATGAGAGGCATCAGTAGCAAACTTGGCAATCTTGTTGTAACAAGATTCCATTTTGTTTAGTTCAGTGTGGCAAAGGTTAATTAATACAGGGGAGGCATAAATGAGGAAGGATGAGAGATGAGTCCTTGCAATAGTGGATTTGGTATGTTTAGTGATGAATTACCTGTTCCTATAAAGGAGACCAAGCTTTTTGTTAACTTTCTTGATTGTTTAGGCTATGTGTACACTGAATTTCAGATTATTGTCAATTTCTACTCCTAGGAGTTTTGTGTATGTTGTTGGGGTGATTTGTATATTATCTTTGGATTTTATGGTAAAATCATAGTTTACAGGTAGAGATTTACCAGGGCTGAAGAGAATGAGTTTGATTTTTTTGGGATTAAGAATAAGTTTGATGTTGGCGAACCATGCTTCAGCTAAGGTAAAGTTATTTTGAGTTATGGTTTGTAGTTCATTTATGCTGGAGGCAGCACATATAATGGTGGTGTCATCTGCGTATTGCACTACATATGCACCCCGTGCCTCTATGAGGCGAGTTAATTTCCCTTGGTGCATCCCAAGGTTTGCGGCAATGTCTTTAGCAGATGTACAAAACAGAAGACAATAAGAGACATGAAAGCATATTGAATAACAGCCCTGGCTGGGTACTGTATTCTATATTTAATACTGATAGTTCAGTATACTTACACAACTGTGGGATGTCAGCAGTCCTAAACTTATCCTCTTATCAGCTAAGGAGGTCCTTCTTGCACCATTTCAGGTCATTATAATGGCGATGACAATTCTCTCCAGTCCGTGGGATGCCACTTGCACTGGAGACTACTCTGTTCCAAGCCACCGTCTTATACTGAGACCCAGTGTAGACCCTAAGTCCACAAGCACCAGAGGAGGAAGGCAACACAGACCTTGCTGGAAAAATAGATTTATTGCCACTGTTCCGGCTGGAACACAAAAAAATAGATCCAAGACTGTTCAAAGCACAAAATCCAAAACTGTTCAAAGCACAAACGCTATGTCTACACACCTGTGTTTTCGTTTAGGACACTTCTTCAGATGCAATACAACTCATCCAATACATCCTTCCATTTAAATACACAATCAATTAATTTAATTAAACAATTGATTAATCACACCTAGGTTACTTCATTCAAATTTAAACTTACTAACCTTACATCATAACAAATGTTAAAAACTCATTCTTTCTATGAAAACAAATACAAATAAATCTATCAATATTAAATCACTCTACTTATTATAAAATTCAAATTTAATAAAACACTTCACAATATACAGCAAAAATAATTATTAAAACAAACATATTAAAAAATGTTAAAAACTGTTAAAAAATGTTAAGAAACTGCCTTCATCTTGCTAAATTTAATTAACCTCATACCCCCCCTCTAGTGTTCATTTAGAACTATTACATGACTAACTAACTTTGACATATTGAAAGTTAGAATAATTACATCAATCCTAGCTGGGTTCCTCATAAACTGCTTACCACTTATTATATTTCTTATTAGAATAAAGTCATAATCTATTAAATATTATCACTAAAAATAAAGAAGGTCTGGTTAAACAATAACCAAAAGGGCATAATAGTCAACTAAATACACTTTAATAGCCTTGTCATTTAATTTAAAAATGGCATCCCACTCACAACTTAGCTGCCCTCAATTTCAATACTGGGGCTAGGGAAACTATATTATTAAGGCCTGGTTGGTTATACGATTCCAACTGAAGTTGCCATAGCAATTCTTTGTATTCGATGGTATCTTCCCAAGGCCCACCTCTAATGTCTTTCTTAACCACTTCTAAGACAAAAAAATAGAACTCTGCTTCCAAGCATTTCATTTTGTGTCGAAACAGGGCATTGTTAGTACAACCTCTTTTAATGTCATAATAATGCTCATAAATCCGATTTTTCAATTTACGTTCGGATTTTCCCACATAAAAAGCTTGACATATTTTACAAATGCTCAAATAAATAATTCCACTTGTGTGGCAATTTGCATATTCAGTACTCCTAACCAGTATGTCCCTACTCTGGATATGGACTGCATCTCGGGCATATATATAAGGGCATTGTGGGCAGCATCCACATTTAAATGTTCCAATTCTGCCCTTTTTTCTAATTTGCCCCCTCCCCTTTGTCTCAAAACAATTTTTCAAATTCTTACCCTTCCTATAAGTACATTTCAATGGATTTTCAAAAAGGCAATTCAAATCAGACAACTCTCCAAACTTCTGCCATTCAGTTTTGATTAAATTAAAAATATATTTTGCTTCACCATTATAGTCCATCACAAAATTACTTGAACCATCAAATTCTTCTACTTGTCTCATTCCCTTAATTTGTTCATCCATACCTAAAATTGGGTGGTATTTTTGTTGTCTACCACACACCACCTCATTTTCCACTTCCATTATTAGGGTCTCGGGGTAGCCTCTCTCTAGGAACATAATATGCAATTTCTCACATTCTTCTTTAAAGTCTTTATTTCTAGAAGACATTCTGCTACCCCTCACATACTGCCCCTTTATTATTCCTTTTTTATGATGGTGTGGATGGGCGCTGGAATAGGCCAGATAAGAATTAGAATAATTATCTTTTCTAAAAACCTTTGAAAAGAACTGCCCATCCTCCTTCCCAACATAGATGTCAAGATATTGTAAACATTCTTTATTCTTATTAAAGGTGAAGGAAAGAAAACTGGTAGTACTAGATAAATAATCAAAGAAGGCTGAAAAATCTGTCTCAGAACCAATCCATAGCAGGCATATATCATCCAGGTAGCGCTTGTATAATTTCCAGCACTTATTAAACCTGGAATTTAGAACAAACTTCTGCTCCCATACATTCAGGATAATATTAGCATAAGTGGGTGCACATCGTGCACCCATAGCAACTCCCTGGATCTGCCTAAAAAACTCACCTTCATAATGTATGAAATTATTAGCTAAAACTAAATCCATCAATGTCAGGATCAAACGGAAGTCATTTTGAGAGAATTTTCCATACTCAATCAAGGCTTCCTCAAATAATTCCATACCTTCCTTATGGGGTATAGACGAAAATAAATCTATTATATCTAAGGTTATAAAAATTATATTTTCATCAAAAAGCTCCTCTTTCAAGTTCCTTAAGAGGTCCCAGGAATCCTTAACTATACCTGGTCCTTCCTTCAAAATTTCTTTAAGCTTAACATCCAACCATTTTGCAATTGGGGCTGTCACTGAACCTTCAGAGGCAACAATCGGTCTCATGGGTGGATTCAAAACATTTTTATGGACCTTCGCCACTCCAAATATAACAGGTACTTTTGGTCTATCAACTGACAAATATCTAAAAGTATTAACATCAATGGATCCCTCCAAGAGCAGGTCATTAAGCACCACCCCCACTTTTTGGTTGCCTATATTTATCTCATTCAGAGAACATCTACAGTATCTATCTTCATTCTCCAATAATTCTAACATTTTTGATTCATAATATATCTGGTCCATCATGACCATACCCCCACCCTTATCTGGTTTTGAAATCCTAATGTTCTTATCTCCCATTAGTTGTTGCAAAAGCTTATTTTCATCTTTTGTAAGGTTAGGGGCTACCCTTCTATTTAATAATTCATTTCTGATTTTTTTCTCCATAAAATTTTCAAAATTTTTTAACTGCTGGTTGATCGGGGGATTATAAATACTTCTTTTCCTTAACTTATTAACACCAGTTCCCATTTGGTTAACCTCTTGCCCCTGAAACATAAGCTCAAAATTTTTCTTCCGGATAAACAATTTTAAATCAATCAAGACCTTACTTATATCCGCTTTTTTATTAGGTACAAATTTCAAGCCTTTCATAAAGAGCAAGAAAAAAACTTCATTCACTTCCAGGGCACTATAATTATATATATTATAACCATTCATTTTACAAACTATTCCTTCCTTCTTCAACCAACAATTCTGTAATCCAACTTTTGCCCCATCTTCCTTCTCAACTACCACTTCTGGTTGTTCCGGTTGTGGTTCCTGAACTGGGCACGCTGGTTTGCCCCCCCCCCCCTCCTGAAAGTTTTTTTGGAAATTCCTTCGATGGTAATTCCTGATTCGCTCAGACCTTCTTAATACTGGAAACTCCTGTTCGTCACTCAATACTAAATTATCCTGCCCTTGTTCCATTTCATCAAACACTAACTCCTGGTTAATCAGAAAATTAGATTTGTTATTATTATTATTATTACTATTATTGTGAGCACCTCTTGGGTTGGGATAATTTATTTTTTGTTTGTATTCCTCTATATCCCTCCCTAACTTTTTACATTTTCTTTCAAAGACATTAGCTAAACTTCTCTCTATATTTTTCAACATTATCTGATATTTCTTCTGGTTTTCATCCATAGAAAAAAGAAGGTCATTAACAATGGCTTTATTTAATTCATCAAGCTTTAAATTAAGCCCCTCCATCTCCCTTGAATTCTCCTTTACTATAGCTTTTAAAATATCAAGGCCACAATTATTGAAAATATTTAACAATTCATGATGAAAATTAGCCCCTACTTTCACCTTATTAGGGTACTTGCATACCCTTAACCCTTTAGGGACAATATTTAAACTTATACATTCCTTAAGGTAAGCATTCTCTAGCTCCAAATTTTTGAATTTAAACAACATTTCGTCAAAGTAATCCATATTTTGTTTAAAAGTACAATTAAATTCAGCATCCTTATTATTAGGCAGATTTTTCACATTAAAACAATACTGTGCTTTTAAGACGGAATTAAAGTCCATCTGCATATTGTAAATATCTTTTTGGCCAGTACCTGGTTGTTTACTATTCGATACCACTTCACTGAACCCTCTAGCGCCTTGAATGTTCTGCTTTGGTCTCGCTCCATTTAAGCCATCCGTTCGCTGGTTAGGCGCTGAATTCAGGTCTTCATTTTGTAAAGACCTAAAGCAGGAAGGTACTCCTTTGCCAAATTCATTCATATCTAATGTTCCGGACCCAAAAATTGGTCTCTCACCAGAAACTCCTTCACCCTCCGACTGGCTGTTAGTCCGCTGCCTACAACGACGCCTCTCCCTCCTTGGGAGAGCTTCCTGGTTCGGCGGAAATGCCGAGGGTGAACTCTGTATGACACTGTTGTCTCTTGCCATAAGTTCAAGTAGCTGGATTAACTGAACCGAAAGTTTGTCCAATTTGGCATCTATATCCAGCCGAAAAGCACCTTCAATAGGTGCTGTTGAGCCCTCCTCCACCTCCATAACGAAACCAAACAAGCAGAAAGACCCCCTGTAGTAGCCTATAGCTGTAGTGCTTCACAAGGAGTACCACAAAAATCCTGGCCTCATCAATACCCTACCTCTGTGCTCTAAATTTAGCATCATCTCACATACCAGCCATGCCTGCAGAAGTCAAGCAGCAACTCTAAAGATAAACTAGCACAAAATCTTGTGTTTAACAGCTAGTGTACAAACATGCACAAGAATGCCAACTGTATTTGCATAATGGTAAGCACAAAGAGGCACTTGTAAGTAAGGTGGAAAGCATTTTATCAAACATTAACAAAGGTGTGAGACATGACAGTGAGATTTGCCAAATGTGATTCTAAACATATTCATACTTTTTCAGATGGTCAACACTGACAGCCTTAATGGCTTGGCTTGTTATCCTTGATGTTTTGGAGGTTAAATAGGATGAGTTGGAACATAAGTTTATGGAATTACACACTGCAATAAGTTAGTTGACCAATGTAGGAATCAGACCAAACAAATAAATAATGCATACATTTCAAGCAAAGTGATTATTTGTGATTGCTACAGGAGAACTCCATTTCAATGTTTATTACAAGCAAACTGCATTCAGAATGGATGGAGATGTACTTCAGATAGACCTGCATGTGTGCGACTGTAACAAGTCTTGAGAAATGCATTCCCATGAAAGAGGCATTATTACTGTTTGTAAATGTATGTCAGATGGCTAGACTTTCATGGGCTGACTAATACATGTTGGGGTATGACACATGCATACTTCACTACACATACTGCCCTAAATGTAAAGTTGGTCTGTGTGAGGACAGAAGTTAATTTTAACTTAAGTATTCTACCCATCATAGACATACAAGTGCTTTTTTAATTCATTGTCATAATGATCTTGCTTAAACAATTACACACGCATTCAGCTGTGTTTCATAAGTAAATCATTTATGAAATATGCTACTTAGAAGAATTTATCTATCAAAGCATTAATGAGAATTTTCTTGCAATAAATATAATTATGATAGCCATTTGTATGTAGTGCTAGCTTCCTAATCAAAGTGTTGTTTGAAATTGTATTCTGATACCCTATTTAAAAAAAAGTGTTACATGCATTTGAGCTGTGGATTACTTGTATGAGATTTCTAAAAGCACTGCACTTACATCTTGTGTCACAGAGAAAGATAGGTCAGCAAGTGGATTTTCTCTGCTAAGTACTGTCCAGAGAGGGGTGATGGCCACACTTCAATGCTAATCCTGTTTGTACTACAGAAGACTGCTCAAATAGCATTTTTCACTTTTTTTCCTTAAGCAGGTAAGCTTGATTGTTCGACGTTCAGCAGTAGGCATGTGCACAAGGCATGAAACAGTAATAAAAAGCATATAATGTTATTATGACAGTAATTCCTACATCTGGAGTAATCATTTCCACAGTCCCTTCACACTGTATAGATTTGTACCCCAGAAAAACTGTGTTACAGGGCAAAAGTCACTGCATTTACAGGTTCTGTCACAGAAACAGTTATACTGCAAGTGCGCATCACTCACCCATCAGTAGTCTCGTGCAGCAGTGACAAAACTGTTTGCACTAATGAGATTACAGTAATTAAATTGTTCAGTTTCCTTCAACTGTGTGTCCCGTTTGTGCTCTGCTAAGCACCACTGGCATTACACAGGCAAAATAACGTATATAAAGATTTGTATTCCACACAACGATTTCATCTTAAATCTGTGTGCTGTATGAAAGCGCACCTTTACAAATGTGAAATGTAACACTCTTATCAAGACCAGTCACATTTCAAAGTTTGTACCTTGGCAGAGGATTCTCACTCAATGTCTCAAAATGTTGCCAGTCAACAGTGCATTCTGCCAAAACATGCGTAAATGGGAATCACAAAAATAGAGAAAAACGTAATAGACATTTGTCAGTAGTACCACATAAAGGGTAATAAATATGAAAAGTCAGGACTGTGAAGTTTCCTCGATGTGTGTGTGGTACAACCTGATCATATGCCCAGAAAATATGCATTAACTCTGTCAGACACCAAACTATCTGGAAATGAATCTGCATCTCTATGCAATAACAACACATGGTCACTTGTGTTTCTTATCCCTGTTTGCCACCAACACAGGACTAGAAAATGATGCTTTCTTATTTGCTTGAACATGTCTAGATCAATGTCATATTGACCAATACTTTACAGTAATAATGGTTTATGCCAGTTTAATGTCTGGTTGCCAACACTACCAGCTACATCTTTTCTTTATTTGCTAAACATCTTCCCATTCCTCTCAGCTTAACTACAGAAATGTAATGTCATGGCGATTTATTTGCATCTTTGTTTCAATGTATAATATAGCTGATCAGCATATCAGACAGATTTTAAACAGAGGATAGACAATGTTTTCATACTATAAGGATGCCAATGTTGTTAAGGTTGTTCTCCTAGCTCTTAAGGTGCTTATGCCTTTGTATTGTAAGACTACTGTGCATGATACAAATACTTCAGAGAGAACAGTGACTTCATTATTGCTTGTTGCCAGAGCTATCAGAAAGAGTTGCAAGCTAGTAGCAGCTAACAATTGTTATTGTTCTTCCCTGCAGCCCTATGGCATGTGCATGCAGTTGTGCAGCTACCTACACCATGTTTACAATCCCCACACCAAGTGATTTTTTTTTTTTGTTATTCTGGAATGCTAGTGATTTCACACCTCATTTGCATCTTCACAATCCTCAGAGGGCTAAATCTATACTATTGAAAGGTAATGGTGTAGTTATCCAAGTGGAAGGAGGGAAGTTACTTGGATGAAATTGTTTTACACATTACTGCACTATTTCATAAGTTATGTTTGTCATTTACACACAATGCTTACATGTTCATATTTTGAATGTATTTCAATATGTAATAGAAAAAAATTGTGATGTATGCAATTTTAAATTTCACTGCTGCTATACTGCATATATGACAGTTCCTGCTGTGCTGTCCACGTTATAATGGTTACTTCACAGTATTGTGTTATCATTTGCTATTACGTGACTGCTTCAACTGTGTGAATGAATCATTGAATAGCATGAGTGGCACACTGGATTGGGTAGTATCTATGATGTCACCTCTGCTGAGGAATGGCTGGTATCCATGTGTCTTTGATGTCACCCTTGGCCTACTACACCCTGAACCCTGTGAGAATGATGATGACTGTGGGCTTTGTTCATTTCTATTTGACTTAGGGTTGCATATATGTGTGACGCACAGAGTGAATTGGTATGAGAATGATAGTATGCAAGTAGTTTATCTTTTTACACATTTGTTCATCTACTACAGGTTCCACACTTACCTTCACATTACTGCAGTTAGGAGTCTTGTGCTTTGGGGCTATGTCCATCTGACGCTATCCATAAACGGACATTACATGGGTACGTAATGTTTGTGATCAGTGGATGGCATCACCTTTAACATTTGCATGTGCTTAAGTTGTTATGTGTGTTACTGTGCTGGTGAGTGTGTGTGCTATCTTTTGCCTCTTAACCAGGGAAAGGGCATATTATGCATGCCTAAGTCTGCCAGGTACCTCTGCAGCTGCAGCTTGCCCCTCAGATTCCTTGTATGTATGTGCAGGAGGTGCTGAACCTACCTCTGATCCAGGAATGTGTGGCCCTGGTCCTTACTGTCCCTGTTGCAGCTGTTTGCTCAAGAAGATATTATGCAACATAATACAAACTGTGAGAATTTCTGCACAGTTTCCTGGATCATACTGCAGGACATCCCCTGATGTGTCCAGGCACTGAAGCCATAGCATGCCAAACACATTTTTATTTTATTTATTTTTTATTTAACATTTGTTTACCGGAAAAGGCTGACTGGAACAGAGCCCATTTTCAGCAAAGGCCCAGGGAGAAATGCTCTAATTGCATGTCATTGGAATGTGGGAGGAAACAGGAGCACTCAAAGGAAACCCATGAAAATGCAGGGAGGACATGCAGACTCTGCACAGAAGGCACCCCAGCTGAGAATTAAACCAGAGAACCTCTTGCTATGAGGCAACAATGCTAACCAGTGCACCACTGCACTGTCCACACATGCATTATGATGTTTCTAGTTTGACAATGGGCATCATTGTATTCTTCTGCGAGTGTGTACATTTCTGATAGGTGTCATGAGCCATAATTCTAGTGCATAACCTGCATCACCCAATAGATGGCCTTATGGAACATCACCCTAACAAACCTTGTGTAAATCTGCGAGGTGTGCCATATGTGTGAGTTGTGATAAATGCCTGGGCTGTCAGCACAGAAATTGAGGATGATCCCTAAGGCATTACAGACAACCTGGCAGTTGAATGTTTCTCCCTGTTCACCAAGTGGGGCTTTTATTTCTGAGTGCAGTCTATGGCCCCCAAGACTTTAGGGAAATGTGCTACAGCATAAAACTCTTGCATTCTTCTTGCTTTGTCCTTTGATGAACATGGAAAACAGATGTACTACCTTGTATGTTGTAGCATTGCATTTAGATATTGGTGAAATATTCTTGAAGCAGAAGCCTTTGATTCCCCTAGTATATTCCATGTGGGTCGCTGAAATGTACCAGTAGCTAATATCTTTAATGCTACATATATCTGGATTTCCACTGGTATAGGTTCTCCTTGACTTCCCCTGGGTCTGAGTTGGCAGTGGCAGAGGTTGCAGAGTTCTTGTAGTGTTTCCCTATCAACCCTGTATCGCTCTACTTCCCCTTGAACAAGGTCTATCAGTAGCATCGGCAGCATAGATTTGTGCCTATTGCACATAACCATGCAAGAGAGCAGCAGCAGCCCCTAATATTGCTTTTTTTTTCTAAGTGTGATAGTGGTTGTATTCCAGTAAGTTTTGGTGTTCATGGGTAAGGGCTACACCATCTCTGCACAGTTACTTTATAGCTTCCTGAATTGCTTCACCTTCTTGAATTGGTTAATTAGCATGTAAAAGCTGATTCTGCTTTCATTAATATACTCTGCATTCTACCTTTGTTTGGCATCTGTACATGATGTGTAGAACTGTTTAATGAATGAAAAATGACATGCTATCACTACTACAACATGCACACAATAAGAGCTTGGAAGTTAGACCTTTATGAATCTGGCCCTTTGTTTTATTAACACTCTTTCTGTTTCTTATCTTAGTTTGGATTGTAAAAAATGAATTGTGTTACATCAGGCTAGCTTTTAGTTGTAGGCTAGGTTCATTATTATCTATGAGGTTGTCAATCATGATTTATGATCCTCTGTGCTTTCTATGTATATAAAAAGCACAAATGGTTTTAAAATCCAATACATTTGACTTTTAACATTTAATAACAATAAAACAATAAAACACACAAAACAATATACAACTGGTAAGGACTTTCATTCCATACAAGAAACTTCTTCAGTCCAAATTGTACTCATTCAATAAAACTTTTAAATACTTCCAATAAAAATCACGACTAACTAGATTTAATGACTTAACCCTTTCCTTTTCAAAACAATCTTGTAATTCTCCCTTTCGTTCATTCCGGTAGAATTACAAGCATTTAACCTTACCTGTCAACAATACTCTTTCCAATCTAATTCCTCTTCACCTCTTAATCTAACATTATAATTAACTACCTGATCTATTACTGAAAACTTAAAATTCATGTTATTTATTTCATTATTATGTCTTTGCATTACATGTTTTGCTAAACCATTTTTAACTCCTTAATTTCCACAGCCCTTAAATGTTCATACTTTCTTTTATTAAACTCTCTAGCTGTCCTACCAATATAAAATGCAGGACAAAGTATACATAAAAATTACATAAACAATATACTTGGACTTGAAGTTACATTCATGTAATAGTCTAATATTATAATCTCTAGCTTCTATCCTAAATTCTTTCCCTTCAAACACATACACTTTCCAAACTTCCACATTCCTTTATTATAATAATCTGGCTGATTGTTTATTTGACTACTCCTATAAAAATATTCTTTTAAATTTTTTCCTCTTTTGGACAAAAATACTGGACTATCCAATATTGTATTTTCTGAGCCTGGGAAATTATTGAGGAACTTCCATTTTTTTATTATTATTTGTTTAATATTATCCTCATCTACCAAATTTTCTAACACACAGTTTCATCTACTGAATCTTCTAACACTGCAACAATGGACCCAGATAACTTCCCATGAATCCTTCTAAATAGTATGAAACATGACATATCAGGGCCTCTGGAATTGCTTTGTAACTATAGCCTCCAAATAGACTTTGTGTCTCATGAATGGAGAACAGCAACAGTCATCCCTCTGCACAAAGGTGGACAATCTACAGACCCTGGAAACTACACACCCATAGGTCTCACTTGTCTTATATGTAAAGCCATGGAGAGAATTATCATGGAAATGATCAATAGTGATATACTAAACCTCCAGACACTAGACCCAACCCAGTTTGCTTTTGTCAATGGCAGATCATGCCTACTCAACCAGGTGGACTTCTTTGAGAAGGTCAACAAAGCAATGGATGAGGGCAAAATTAACAATGCCTACCTTGACCTGGCCAAGGCATTTGACACAACACCCCACTTAGGCATTGTTGACAAACTCAAGAGGTCAGGTACAAACTCATATGTTACCCAGTGTATAGCCATCTGGCTCACAGAGAGGACCAATTAAGTTAGAATTGGGGTGTCCACCTCTACAAAGAGGCCAGTCACAAGTGGATTCCCTCAGGGATCAGTCCTTGGACTACTTCTTTTTGGCATTAACATTTCTGAAGTCAAGGCCTATATGTCAGTGGTCTCTGACTGACTAAATTTGTAAATGATTGCAAATTAGGAGCTTTCATTGAATCCCTCACTGATACAAATGTTCTGTAGGAGGGGCTGACACAGACAAACAACTAGAGTCAGAACCATGGATTAAAACTAAATGCCAATAAATGCATAACAGTATCCTTCAGGAAGTCATCCACCCCAGGTAATTATCATATTGCCAACACACCCCTTAGAGGTGACCCAGTAGTCAGGGACTTAGGGACACATATATATAGTAATCTAGCCTTTAACCATCATGTGTCTACAGTGGTGAGGAAATCAGTATATGTTCCTCAACTTATAAACAAGGGTATGGCTTCTAAGTCCAGCAAAGTCATTGTCTTGCTGTATTCAGCATTCATAAGACCTATCATTGAGTACAATGCCCCACTTGGTTTGTACCTAACCAGGCATATCCAACAATTGGAATGTCCACAGAGGTTCCTCACTAAAAGAATACAGGGCTTAAGTAAAATGTCCTATGCAGGCCACCTCAAGGCCCCATCCCTGTAGTCTGTCTCCTACAGACTTTTGCGGGGAGCTCTGTGCTTGACATTCAGACCATTATTAAACCTCACTCTTTTGGACCTCCTCTATATATCTTCAAAACAAACAGCACTAGAATTATCCATTCTAAAGACGTAAACCTTGACTGTGATATAAATAGGTCCTGCTGGAGAGAGAGAGGTCTATATCCCAGAGATTACCCCATCTCTAGAACAGGCTCCCCATCAATGTGAAGCAAAGTTCCTCCCTAACCCAATTCAAGTGCAACCTGGAAGTCTGGATGGGGAATAGGAAATTCATCCCTAGTATGGCACCTATGTCTCTAATTGACACAGGCAACCTGCAAATGTTTCATCTCCCAAGCCCCTGCTTACACTCATTAAGGGTATCAGAACTTTTCAGAGATTTGGGATGCATGACTAGGCTTAAAAGGCCCTTGTGGTCTTTAGCCTAGTAAACACCTATGAACAAGCATAATCTTTATTATTCTTTCCATATTCTCCTGATCTTTTTTGTTATTATTCAAAACACCATTATTCAAGTCTATTTCCTTTTTAACTTCATTCATTATTATACTCAGGAAATTTCCTGGATAGACCCTTTCACAGAATCTACTTCTCATTAGTTCACATTCTAAATTTAAAAAGTATGTGTCCCCTGTTAACTCACATAGTGTTGAAAATTGCCCTTTTAGTATATTCTCTTTAAGACTCATTTTCATGCATACTACTATAATGGAGATAGCCATTACTCTGTAACTCCTTTTTTAAAATTCGTACTTTCAAATCGTTGGCAGATTTATATACTATTAAATCGAAGAAATTAATACTTTGTTGGTCCACGTTATATGTTAACTTAAGGTAATCAGAGACATTGTTTAAATATGTTAAAAATTCTAATAACCTTTCCATACTACCCTTCCATAATATAAGCAAATTATTAATAAAACATTTGTAAACTAATATATCTTTAAAAAATTACAAACTGTAAACAAATTCTTTTTCCCAGCCAGTCATTAAAATATTAGTGTAGTGAGGGGCCATGGCAACCCCCATAGCTATGCCATTTATTTGCTTATATATTTTGTTGTCAAAAATGAAGAAATTATAACTCAAGATAACATTTAAAATTTCTGTCAACAACCTAGTTTGTTCACATGTGAAAATGCCTGAAGAATGCATCTCTCTACTAACATTTTCCAGCCCTTCAACATTAGGAATGGTGGTATGTAAGGAAACAACATCTGCTCTAACTAATATTATTGAATCATTCACTGTTAAACTTGTAATAACATTCTTAAACTCAAAAGAATCTCTCACATAAGAATCACTTTGACACATAAATTTTTGTAAAAATGTATCCACATAAATGGCCTGTGACTCTGTTTTACTAACATGACTGACCACTATAGGTCTAAATGTTGGCTCATCTAAAAACGTATGCACTTTGGGCAGACCAGAAAATCTTCTCAATTTCAGTTTCTGAATTCTAAAATATTCTGCAATATTTGCAGAAATTAAACCTTCCATCCACCATTCCTCAATACATGCATCGACCATATTATACGATTTCACAGCTTTTGTCCATCATGATTATCATCAGTTAACATCTTTTTTTAATTGCAATAATGATCCATATTCAATACTACCACTGCATTCCATTTATCCACTTTCATAATATGTATATATTTTTATTATTTTTTAATTCAAATAAGACTTCCCTTACTTTCAAAGTCATATTATAATACCCTTTACCTGTTTTTGCATTCAATAAATTCTGAGCATCATTTTCACGTTAAAACCCAAGTCTCTCAACTTTATTTTCCTGAAAATAGCATTTTACATTTAGTTTCCTGGTATAATCTCTTAAGGCATTGGTCATCCAAATTAGGTCCACCCTACTCGAGGTCAGAAAAGTTAAACCCTTCTTAAGACTTTTAAATGTTCATTATTTAGGAAAAAAATAGACAAACTGACAACGTTATTTATTTTATTTATTTATTTTACAGTTTGTTTACTGGGATAGTCCATTGGGCCAGGAAGAGCCCATTTTCAATGGAGTCCCGGGGAGAAAAGCTCCATGAACAACAATATAATATGAAGATAGTGCATTTACATTTACGTAATACTATCGAATGATGGTATTACATAACATGATAAAAAATCTATGATTGCAGTGAAAATTCAGTTAAAAAAGTAAAAGATAAAATTACACACACACACACACACACACACACACACACACACACACACACACACACACACACACACACACACGTAAATTAAAATAAGAAAAATCCGTTGGTGCATATTCCTGTTAAGTTTGTTACAATGTGAAATAACACAAGGTTGGCATTACAATTTTACATGAAATCTTAGCAGAGTTAAAGTAGGATAGGGGGATAAGAGGTGTTAATTGTTGAATCTAAGAAGGGTGGGACAATAAGAAAAAGTACAGCAAGAGTAGAAGTAAAAGAGAAAAGTGAAGATGGTAGTCAGAGAAGCTCACTATGATGAAGAGAAGAAGGAAGTAAAGGAGTGTGAGAAATGGGGAAAAAAGAGCTGGACATGTGGGATGAGAGCGGGAACATTCCCAGAGGGTTTTGAGATGGGAATGAAGCAGGGTTTTAAAGGTAGAGTGGTTGTCCGTAGTACAAATGAGAGATGGCAGGGAGTTCCAGGAGTGAGCTAGGGAAAAGGATAGTAGGTGTTTGCCTGGAGGATGAGCAGGCTTGCGCAGTTCAAGCAAATTCTGGTTATTGGATCTTAGAAATCTGTTGGGTAGGTGCATTTTGAAGGAGGAGACAAGGGAGGGGCAGATGGACTGATTAAAGATGAGTTTATGGGCATGAGTAAGTTGAATATAGGTAGGATAGTTGGGAAGTTCGAGCCAGTTTAGTCAGTGAAGGGTATTGCAGTGGTGGGAGGAGGATTTATAGCCTGTAGCAAACTTAGAAATTTTGTTATAACAAAAGAATAGCTTTGTTTTTAGAGAAGAGTAAAGGTTGGTAACAAGTGGGGCACCATATAGGAGAGAAGGAATGAAGAAGATGGAGAGTACAAGTTTAGTAGTGGGAGTGATATAGTGGTTATGGTGGTAGAGCATGCCTAGTTTCTGGTAGGGTTTCTTTATATTAGTTAGTATGTGGGTATCGAATTTTAACTGTTCATCAATAAAGACTCCTGGAAGTTTTGTATGGGTGGCTACCTCAAGATAGATATTGTTTTGGCTAGTAATGGAGAATGAGTTCTTGTCTATAATGGTATGTTTTGAAGGGGAAAATAACATAATTTTAGATTTTGATCCATTGATTGATAGGTGGTTGTCTATCATCCAATGTTCAGTATAAGAGAAAGCATCCTGAGTTAGTTTTAAGTGAGTGGAGGTGGAAGTGGTGGAGCAGATTATCATAGAGTCATCTGCATATTGAATCAGTTTAGCACTAGGAATGTTCTGGTGGAAGTCATTTATGAAAATGTTGAACAGTAGGGAACCCAATATGGAACCTTGGGGTACGCCTGTAGGTATATTAATGAAGGAGGAGGAGGTGGCTTTTTCCATTTGACAGCTTGTTGTCTGTCAGAGAAGAGGTAACTAGAAAACCAGCTGACAGAAGAGTGGGATAGGTTTAGATTAGAGAGTTTAGATAGGAGACGGTTATGGGAGATAGTGTCAAAGGCCTTAATAAGTCCAGAAGCAGTGTGGACACTAGACAGCCAGAATCCCGAGTTTTGTTGACATTTTGAAGAAGGAGAGGAGAGTGGTTGTGGTACTGTGGCCAGGTCTAAAACCATGTTGTGTGGAGGTAAGTAGTTGGTTGTCTCTGAAGTGGGGTAAAAGTTGAAGGTGGATACACTTTTCTAGAACTTTTGAGATAGGGGATAAGATAGCAATTGGCTGGAAACTGGGAATGTTGTAATTACCGGCTTTGTGAAGGTGAATGATATAGGCCTTTTTCCAGAGTAGGGGTACATAGTTTCCTTGGATTGATCAGTTTATTAGAATAGAGATAGGAAAGGCGATGGCATCAGCAGCAATTTTGAGGAAGTAGGAAGGAAGGTCATCAGGAACATTTGAGCATGGTTTCATTTTCTGAAGGAATTTTTTATGGTGGAGATGGGAATGGGTTTATTA
This sequence comes from Protopterus annectens, assembly GCF_019279795.1. NCBI lineage: Eukaryota > Metazoa > Chordata > Ceratodontiformes > Protopteridae > Protopterus > Protopterus annectens. The sequence continues at coordinate 901,990,366 of NC_056726.1, forward strand.
GTGAAGGAAGGGGGTCGGGACATGGTAGTGTTAGGGGAGGGAGAGAAAGGAGGACATGGAAGTGAAGCTATGTTGAGGAAGGAAGTAGTTAGTTTGGATATACACTCAATAAAGAAGGAGTTAAATTGGGTGGCTAAGGAAAGGTCTGGGACATTTGGGTCAGGGCAGGGGCTGTCTTTTTTGCCAGGATTGAGCAGGGTGGAGATGCCATTCCAGAATTTTTTGGGTTTGGTCTTGTGGTTATTTTGAAGAGTGAAGAAATAGGATTTGCAGTCGAACGCAACAAGATTTTTTTACTTTATTACATAGTAGCTTATATTCAGTTAGGGTGGTATGGGTTTTATTTTCCTGGTAATGTTTCCAGGCTTTGTCACAGAGATGCATAATGGTTGTAGTTTCTTTGCTTAACTGTGGGGCAGTTTTACTTTTAATTCTTTTGGTTTTGGAGGGAGCAAGGATATTTAACCAGTCTAAGAATGTAGCATTAAAGTAGGCTACTGCATTATCTTGAGAGAGGGTTTTAGAGGACTCCAGTTTGTGTGTTTTCGAGAGCTGGAGAAGGTTTCAGGGTTGAAGTTTTTGAGAGAGCAGGAGGCAGTATAAGTGTGGAATAGTTGTAAGGACAAGGAATGGCAACAAGCAAAAGAGGGAAGATGATCGCTAAGAGTGTCAAGTAGGATGCTGCTATCAGAGATGTATTGGGGATGGGAAACAAGAATCCAGTCAAGAGTAGTACCAGAAGAGAAGTGTTTTGAGGGCCTGGTAGTAGAGTTTGTTAGGTGTGAGAAGTCATATAAGTTTATGTTGTGTGGAGATGTAGGAGATTAAATATCGATCCAGTTAATATTAACGTCACCAAGGATTATGGTCTTATTGGTAATGTTAGAGGAGAACCAGGAGATGATATCCTCAAGAATAGGGATATTGTCTCCTGGGGAACTGTAAAGAGTGGCTATACATATGTGTTTGTTTTTATTCATCTGGAGGAGGGCCAGGTTTAGTTCGGCATTGGTGAACTGGGGTATGGGTTTGGTGAAGGGAGTAACTGAAAGGGAGGAGGAGTAGAGAAGAGCTACTCCACCACCTTTTTTGAGGGTTCTATCATTTCTAATTATATTGTAGTTGGGGGGAGTGATTTCAGGATCTTTTATGTATGGCTTTAACAAGGTATCAGTAACTGATAGGATATCTGGGTGGTTATGTTGGAGCCAAGCATGGAAGTTTAGAATCTTGTTACATAAGCTACGAGCATTCAGTGTAGTGGAAAGGAGAGATTTGCAGGATGAGGGAGGTGAGGGAAGGTATGGGTTTGAATGAAGAGAGGGAGAGGGACCAGGGTTTGGGTGAATGTCACCAGAGAGAAGGGTGGTAGACGAATATGGGAAAAGAGGAATTTAGAGTGCTTAGTGTCCTGTTTGAGAGTTGGGTGTTGTGTAGTGTTGTTAGGAAGGAGTGGGGATGAGAGGCAGTGAACACAAATGAGTTTATAAGGGAATAGGAGTTTGCTATTGAAGAAATACAGATGAGGAGATATAGTGGTTGTGGGGTGTTTAACATCTGTGGGGTATGTACAAGTTAAATGAAAGGAGAGATAGTGATTAGAATTTGGAGGACTGGTGAGAAGGTGAAGTTAAGTTAGGAAGTGAAGAAGAGGAAGGAGTACAGAGGAGGTGGGTTTTAGAGGCATAATGGCGTTTGACTATTGTGGTAAAGGGGAAATTGTAGTACAGTGGAGAGCAGAGTGGGTATGTGATCAGTAAAGCTAGTTCTAAAGTGGAAGAAAGCTAAGGGGAGGGGGGGAGGGATTGTGAGAGTGGGGCTGATGAACGTGTGATTGGACATTTTGGGTGTGGGAGTGGTGCCATGGCTATAAGTGTTGACTTTGAAAAATGATTAGTATTGAGGGAAGATAAATTCTTGTTTGTTAAGGTACTGGTGTCTTATAATGTCACATAATCAATGTTAGAAGTTATGTATGAAATATTTGGGGTGTTTACTGGGTATGTTTCTATTGGGTAGTCACTTTTTTGTGTGTGTGCGCAAATGTATTGTAGATAGCTAGTAATTTGTAATGGGAAGGATTAGTTATAATTACTATAGCAGACTGGGTGGTTTGAATTCTGGTGGGTGTGGTTTGGTCAAATTTAAATTACAGGTATTGGGGGGCGGGATATGGGGGCAGGGAGGGGAGCGGAGTGAGCCCGAGTGTAGCGAGGGTGAACAGAGCAGGATGAGCCAAGATCCAAGCAAGTTTGTGTTTAAGAAAAATAATCACAATTGAGCAAGAACTGCTGTGAAGCTGTAAGTCATTTCTTAACCATTTATCAGGGGGAAAAACAGGATAGCCTTGTATCTGTAGGCTATTGTGCTCTCAATTAAATTAACAAACATACAGTATTTGATCAGTTATGGATACTATTTGCTAACAGAAGGGAATAAAAGAGAAATGGAAGATGTGTGTGTGTGTGTGTGGGGGCTGCTTACAAGCAAAACCAGAGTGCTCTCCAGCGAATAATGAATATTAGCTCAAACAGGTAGACACATACACAAAGTTAACTTTAGCTGTTTGTGTTTGCAGACAGTTCAGACCCGAACTGTGTTTTTCATATAACAATGTATCCACCGGCTGGATTAAAGATAAAGGTGTTAGTGCAGCTGATTACTTAGAGTGGTATTAGGTCTAGAAAAGAAGAGTACAGAGAGGAGTAAGCACTTTTGAGATGGTAAATATACATTGTAAAGACTACAAAACAAACTGAGCAAATAGCTACTGCATACAGGAAAATATGTCTTGAATCAGCTACTAGAATATGCAGATACTGAGCCAATTGGCTAATACATTAGTGAGAAGGGACCTCAGCTGACAGGTATGCAGTCAGAGATAAAAATATAATGGGTCTATATTAGAACATCGAAGTTTGAAAACATCGAATGTTCTAATATCGAACCCTAAACTGTGAACACTGAAAATAGCAAATCTGCAGAACACCGATTTTTTTTCCTAGGGAAAGAATTCGGTTGGCCGTTTCTGTGGCTTTGCTATTTTCAGCACTGTGGTGGAAAGTTACGGGTCGGGTTCAGGTAAGTGTGCAGTTGTGCGGATGTTAGGGTTAGGGCGTGGGTTAGGTGAGTTAGGGTTAGGGCGTGGGTGAGGTGAGTGTGAGTTAGTGACAGACTTTAGGGTTAGGAAGTGGGTTAGGTGAGTTAGGGTTAGAGCGCCGGTCAGGTGAGTGTGCGATAGTGACAGACTTTAGGGTTAAGGTGGGGTAGGTGAGTTAGGGTTAGGGCGTGGGTGAGGTGAGTGTGCGATAGTGACGGACCTTAGGATTAGGGTTTGGGTTAAGGTAAGTGGATAGATAGTAGTTTATGTACAATTTAGTGTAGGGTTAGATGTAGGATTTTAAGTGTATGTGTGTGGATTGCTGTTTTTTTGGTGTGCTTGTGTTGTGTGTGTGTTTCTTGGAAAAGCAGATTTTTTTCCCAGGGAAAAAATTCGCTGTTCTGAGCTTTCGATGATATCATATTTTGAGATTCCAAGTTCGAGCTTATGGTGTTCGATGTTTTGGAATTTCGATAATATGATATAGACCCAAATATAGCGAGCAGCACTCTGCCCTGGGTCTCTAATGTGATTCTATTCACCACTTACACCGCAATTATACATATATTTAATTAGACACCAGTATGAGCTTTCTATGCTCAGCCACTTACACCACAATTATATAGATATCATTAGACACCAGTATGAGCTGTCTACGCACAGCACATATACAGAAATACTATGTTAACAAGATGCAACTATGCAAATAGTGCATGCTAATATACTAAACAACTTGGTGCAGACAAACACAATGCTAGCCTGCCATAGTAACCTCCAGTAATACAGCATAAATCATATTGGGAACACTATGAAAGCCCAAAACCGCAGAATACTGATGCCCACAATACCGACTCCCAGAAGAACAAAACTTCAGAACCCCAATGGCAAATAATGGAGATTGCCGTATAGTGCGTAAAGGTAAGTTTGCCATTCTCCCAAGTGTAGTGTGATCTCAGAGTAGGTATATTTAAGTTACGGGGGGTGTGGGAGTGCAGAAAGGCTTGCCCCCCTGCATACATGTTGTTAATGCTGGTTTTGGGGGTTTATTTTGTTGTTTTCTTGATTTCGGTATTTTGTAGTTTCGTTCTTCTGGGCATTAGTATTTTCAATGTCAGTATTGTGCAGTTTTGGGATTTAGTAGTGAATCCATCATATTAGATGTCTGTGGAACACAATTCAACATAAATAAGCATATCCAGTTCTAAAACACTAACTGGAGAGAATTAAAATCAGTACCTTGTTTTGGCAAAGCACTTATTTCCTTGAAAAATTATTTTTTCCATAACTCCAAACAAAATTCTTCTGAATGCCTTGACTGCGTTGATTATAACTGTTGTATCCATGATTCCTTCCTCTCCACTTCTGATGCTGATGTTGTGGAGCTTGCACCACAACTTGCGCCAAAGTTATTTTCTCTGTTCCCCCATCTTGATAGACTTCTACATTCTAAAAACCCTGCTGTGATTTCTACTGGTCCTTAGATTGAAAATGGCCGGCTTGTTTCTGCATATAATGAGACCTTTCGAGTCTATATTTTTCCAACCCTTCATTAGAATTTGAGACTTCAACCACTTTATCAGAGTTGGACCTGAATCGTTTTGTTGTTCTCCATCCCTCTTCTTCCTTTGAACTATCCCATTGTACTTCAGGAATCCTTTTGCAAGACATTTTATGTCTATCACAAACTGCACCACTTTCAAAGTCACTGCTGAAATGACCCCATTCTCATAATCTTTTTTATTTTTAAATACTTCATTTTCCATTTTTTAACAACTCACTTTCTGCTGCTATTTTTTCAGAAATCTTTTGAAATTTCACCTGAAAATTATTAAGTGAGGTGACATCTTTCAAGATGTTATAGGAAGCTACTACCACATTTGTTAAATCTGTTAAAGCATGCTTTTGTTCTTCCAATAACAACTTTACATACTGCAGACTTGTCACTTCATTCAAAGCTTCTCAGCCTTCTATTAGCTCCATAAAAAGCTTTCACCTACTGGCACTTTCAACACTCTTAAGCCTCTTGGAACTCTTTTTACAGTTAGGCAAGTCTCAAAAAATATAATATCCCAATGCATTTTAATAAGCTTCACTAAATTTCTCTCCAGTTCTAAAAATGCAAAAACAGGAAAAGGGTGTTATAATATGACAGTGAAAGAAAGTGAAGCCTTATTTGAATTAAAAAATAATAAAAATATATATATTACGAAAGCGGATAAATGAAATGCAGTGGTAGTACTGAATATGGATCATTATTGCAGTTAAAAAAGATGTTAAATGATGATAAGTGTTATAAAAGAGTGGCATGGGCAAAAGTTGTGAAATCGTATAATATTGAGGAATGTATTGAGGAATGGTGGATGGAAGGTTTAATTGCTGCAGATATTGCAGATTATCCTAGAATTTGGAAACTGAAATTGGGAAGATTTTTTTGGTCTGCCCAAAGTGCATACGTTTTTAGATGAGCCAACCTTAAGACCTATAGTGGCCAGTCAGGGTAGTAAAACAGAGTCACTGTCCATTTACGTGGATACATTTTTACAAAGACGTGTGTGTGTGGAAGTGATTCTTATGTGAGAGATTCTTTTGAGTTTAAAAATTTTAATACAATTTTAACAGTGAATGATTCAATAATATTAGTTATATCAGATTTTGTTTCCTTATATACCACCATTCCTAATGTTGAAGGGCTGGAAGTTGTTAATAGACAGATGCATTTTTCAGGCATTTTCACATGTGAGCAAACTAGGTTGTTGACAGAAATTTTAGATGTTATTTTGAGTTATAATTTCTTCATGATTCACAATGAAATACATAAGCAAATAAATGGAGTAGCTATGGGGCAGTTATGGCCCCTAGCTATGCTGATATTTTTGTGACTGGCTAGGAAAAAGTATTTGTTTGCAATTCAGATTTTTTTTAAAGCTATAATAGTTTTCAATGTTTTATTGATGATTTGTTTATATTATGTAAAGGTAGTATGGAGAACGTATTAGAATTTTTAACATACTTAAACAATGTGTCTGATTACCTTAATTTTACAAATAATTTGAACAGAACAAGTATTAATTTCTTAGATTTAATAGTATATAAATCTGCCAACAATTTGAAAGTAAGAATTTTAAAAAAGGAGTTTCAGACTAATGGCTATCTGCATTATAGTAGTATGCATAAAATAGTCTTAAAGACAATATAGTAAAAGGGCAATTTTCAAGAGTAAGTGAGTTAACAGAGGACACATACTTTTTTTAATTTAGAATGCAAACTAATGAGAAGTAGGTTTTGTGAAATGGGGTATCCAGGAAATTTGGTGAGCGTAATAATGAATGAAGTTGAGGTCGGGAGGGTGGCCTAATGGTTAAGGTGTTTGCCTTACAAACACAAGGTGCAGGGTTTGAGTCTTACAAGGGATAATTGGCTAAGCTTAAAATGGCTCACAAGGGCAGTTAGCTTAGTACTAATCTATGAACCTATGAACCTAAAAGGAAAAATAATTGAATAATGGTGTTTTGAATGGTTTATATGCATTTGGTCGAGTGACCGAAGGTCGATCCGTCGTAACACCGAACCTAAATGTCAAATCTCATACGCCTGATTGCTTGGAATGTCACAAGCAATGTCGATTTCGAAATTCCTAATCACCCAACCACCTCAACAAGTGCTACCATGGGTCGAGAGGGGAGAATAGTAGCCTGACTGGCATTCTGTAATCTCAGGTTCGACATCCACAGATTCGACGTTCAGCGATCCTGGGGTTCTGCTGTTGACACGTTCGCACATCGGTCATTCGTGCAAATGCATGTATACCATTTTGAATAATAAAAAAGATCAGGAGAATACAGCAAGAATAATAAAGAGTATGCTTCAGCTTGTCTGTTAGAAAATTCAGTAAATGAAGGCAATATTAAACAAATAATAAAAAGTAACTGAAAGTTCCTCACTAATTTCCCAGGCAAACATAAACTAAGGGATAATCCAGTATTTGTGTCCAAAAGGAGAAAAAGTTTAAAAGAATATTTTATAGTAGTCAAATAAACAATCAGACACATGATTATAATGTGGAAGTGTGGAAATTGTAGATTTTGTCAATATGTGTTTGAAGTGAAAGAAGTTAGGATAGAAGCTACAGATTATAATATTAGACTATTACATGAATATATATGTAATATATGTATAACCTTTTTCTGGCACTGACCTAATACTAGCCTAACGCTAGTCCCTGTTGTTTGGCTGTGGTACAGATATCTTGTAACTTTGATTACTGTGTTTGCTCTGACTTTTTATTTTTGTACAACATATAACGTGTAAGCTTATGGAATTTATTAACCTATATTTCCTAATGCATTGCCACTCGTAATACCAACTCTTCTGCTTTAGTTCGCTATTAACTGTATACCTTATTCAGCACTCCTCTTAAGTAGTTAGATGTAGTTAACTGACTCGAGCTGTAGCGGCAGCGTGGTAGCTTAGTTTTCTCCTTTTGTTTTTTAGCGACAGCGTGGTAAATTAGTTTTCCCCCTTTTTAAGGTAGTTATACGCAGCTAACTGCTGCTCCTGAAAAGACCTGCTTTCTGGTGCTGGTCTGGCTCCAGCTGTAGCGACAGCGTGGTAGCTTAGATTTCCCCATTTTTTAGTGACAGCGTGGTAGATTAGTTTTCCCCAATTTTAAGGTAGCTATACGCAGCTAACTGCTGCTCCTTAAATAGACCTGCTTTCTGGTGCTGGTCTGGCTCCAGCTGTAGCTACAGCGTGGCAGCTTAGTTTTCCCCATTTTTTAAGGTAGTTATTCGCAGCTAACTGCTGTTCCTTGAAAAGTCCTGCTTTCTGGTCCAGGTCTGGCACCAACTGTAGCGACAGCGTGGTAGCTTAGCTTCCACCTTTTTTAGCGACAGTGTGGCAGGTTAGTTCTCACCATTTTTATAGTAGCTATATGCAGCTAACTGCTGCTCCTTGAAAAGACCTGCTTCTGGTGTTGGTCTTCTAATACCCCGTTGTTGACCCAACTAGCTCTGATTAGTGACAGTCTTATTGATTAGGATTTATTTACTCCTTCTTAGTCCTTTTACTGATAGCTTCAAGACTACTTCATCTGTTTAACAGTCCACCAAATTTACTCCTGCTAGGGGCTGTAACCTCTAACGCTGACTTACTGTTTTTTAAAAACACAGTCTTTTTCCCGCCCTCTACCTGAACTGTGTGTAACTTGCACTGGCCTTACACGCGTAGATTAGGCTGGGGTTTCACATTCCCTTCAGATACCTACCCTCAACATTTATTCAAGGACAACTGTTTGGAACTAGATGCTCCCCTCTGTTTCCCTCTGCTTTTAATCTGTTAATTTAACTCATTTGTGGTAATATCTTCTCTGGTGCAGTATATGATATAGCCGGTAGTAGCCTTTTGTAATAGTGTGCTTATTGTACTATGTGCTGTGCCTAACATTAACTGCTGTTAAGAAATTCTCTTAACCCATCCTGTTTGTTACTGCCTTTTCAATGTCAAATAATTCAAGTTTTATTACTAGAACAACCTGTGATTTCTGCACTGTCTTAGATACATAGTGCTGCGATTACTTTTTCTAACATTATTTTATTTCTCAACTTCTCTCCTCCTGTATTAGCTACCCCCTGGATATACCCTGTGTTTTTGCCTGGGTGGAATCCCTCCACTAATTCTGCTACTGTATTGTTTGCCAACTACCCTTGGAACTTTCTAAAACCTAGCCTTCTTCTGCAACCCTCTACCTCAAGATTCAAGAAAGTATGTCTACCTATATATTGGACTCGTAAATTGTAACAGTTTTAACCCTGCTAAGCTATCTGTTAGCTCCCGGTCAAGCTTGCCAACAGCAACCCCCCACCCTTACTCTTTTATTTCCAATCCCTCCCTGACCTAACATGTTTTTTAGCCTGAGCTTTCTCTCCCTCTAGTCTATATTTTACTTCCATAGTGACCCTCTGAATATTACTGTTATCACTGCTACTGCCCACTAGATGTCACCCTTTCCCCTTTAATATCTTTTGTGCTAGCTTTCTATTTCTACCCTATGCTGACTATTTCACCCCTCATATTCCTATCCCTTTCTTCTTCCACTCTTACCCTATCCTCCTAAGCTACTCTACTTACTTGGCCTCAGCCAGCTTTTTCTGATAATTTTTCCTTCCTCTTTAGTTTACTTTGTGTATCCCCGCTCCGTTCGCCCTGCGGGTTCACTCCGCTCCCCTCCCTACCCCCAATTCCCACCCTCCCCCAGGGGTCCTAGTCTTATACATTTACAACCACACCCCTTTCCCTCCTATCCCATCCCTCTCCTTCCCGCCAAATTGTTACCAAGCCTTAACACACCCCTTCCACTCCCCCGTCTCTTTCTTTGCCCTATTACCTTAATTCTTACATTACCTTTCTCCTTTTCTTATACTTCTCTCTTTACCCCTCCTCTTTCTTCTCCAGTCATATCATTCTTTATTCCCTATAGAATCCAATTCTTATTTACCAAATTTTTAAATAGATATACTACCCCCTCTCCTGCTTACCACACTCATTCTCTCTCCTTTGTACTTTCCTCCTTCCTCCTCACTTCTCGGATTACTAAATAATGACCCCCTACCTACCAACTATGCCTATACTCTCAATCTTACTCTTGACCACCCTTCTCTCAACATACCATCTCACCTTCTTTGAAATTTCACTTAACAACTATCATAATTCCTCACAAAAACACACTTCTACTATATTCACTTTCACATCATACTCTAATTTTAATTCCACCCCTAGCTATCATCTATCTAAATTCCACAGGCTACATCACCTTACCTACCTCCTACAATCAGACAAAAAAACAAAACCTCTAACATTTCTAAAGAGCAACTTTTTAACTAAACTAGTTAATCCTACCCTACAAGATGGAGACATCCACCCCAATCCTGGCCCTATCTCCCCTCCTCCCCAAAACTGCTCACCTAACCTTAATAATAACTTCCTCATAGGACACCTCAACATTCAAAGCATAAATAAGAAAATACCCTTCATCCATGCCCTCTTAGATATCTACTCTTTTGACATTCTTTGCCTCTCTGAAACCTGGCTAAACCCAGGCACAAAAGACTCGGAGATTATACCCCAAGGTTATAATATAGTAAGACATGACCGCTTAAAACGTAAGGGTGGTGGAGTAGCAATACTTTTCAAAAATCAACTTAACATCTCTACTCAACCAGCATGTCCAAACCAAGATAGCAAAATAGAAGCCATCATTATTAAACTCCAACTTAATGCCAAAAAAGCCCTTTACTTTATATGCTTGTATCTTCCTCCAGGTAATAACATTCCAATATTAGAAGACTTTCTTAGCTGGGTTTCTACCACCTACCCCCAAGAAACCATAATTCTTGGCGACATTAACATAGATTGGAACACTATTAATGCTGACAATCCCTCCTCTCATATTAACCTACATGGTTTCACCCAAACTATTACCTCAACTGCAAGAGTCAATAAGCCCAGTAAGAGAGAGAGTATATTAGACTGGATACTCACAAATAAAGTCAACAAACAGTATAAAGTAGGTACTATGCCAGACAATATCAGCGACCACTCCCTAACCTACATTACTAGACAAAAGTCAGAATGTGTTAACCTCCCAAACACAAGGCTAATTCGTTCTATCAAGCATTTTAACATAGACCTTTTTCAAGCAGAACTGAGAGCATGCAATTGGAATTGCTTAAAATCACTTCCCCTGGAGGAGGCAGTCTTATTCTTTAATACTACCTTCTTATCCATACTTGATAAACATGCTCCTGAACGTTCTATTAGAGTAAGGACCAAAACAGCCCCATGGCTTACCAACGATACTAAAAAACTCATTCATACCAGAAACAAAGCATGGACGAAATGGAGATGCCATAGACAAAACCCTGATTTAGTTCTTTTTCGCCAGCTTATAAATCTGGCTAAGAAATCAATAATCTCTGACAAGAAAAAATTCTACTGTGAACTTCAGGAAACTCATCTTAACAATTCTAAACATTTCTGGTCATCAGTAAATAGACTTCTTTCCCCAGGAATTGCTAAAACTCCTTCCCCACTTAATGCTGACCCAGAAACCCCTCTCCAGACTGCTAATGCATTCAACTCTTTTTTCTCTGAAACTATTCAATCCCTAGCCAAACAAATGAACACCAACAACTCTTATATTCCAACTAATATAGCTAACTCCTCCTACAACTTCTCTATAAAACCTATATCTACTTCTTTCATCTACAGACTCATTCACAAACTGAAACCTTGCACCCCTTCTGCAGACAAGCTCCCTTCTCTCTTCCTTCAGAAAGCTGCCAAAGAAATTGCATACCCTATATCCTTACTTATAAACAGAACTATCCAAGAGGGAACCATCCCTGACATCTGGAAAGTCTCCTATATTATCCCACTACATAAAGGTGATAACTCCCTTGACCTTTCCAACTTTAGACCAATCGCCCTTCTCTCACCCCTAGCAAAAATCATGGAAAAATGTATTCATCAGCAACTTGTGCACTATCTCTCTCTTCACAACATAATAGCAAACTGTCAGCATGGCTTTAGACCTCACCACAGTACCACCACTGCCCTTCTTTCCTTTGTAGATACTATCAACAAAAATCGAAACAACAATACTCTCTCTTCCGCTCTTTTCATTGATCTCTCTAAAGCTTTCGACATGGTCAACCACTCTCTCTTAATCAACATTCTTGAATCTCTCTCTTGTGATAAATTCACCATTAATTGGTTTAAATCTTATCTTAACAACAGACAACAAGCAGTAATATGGGAAAACCATATCTCATCACTCTTGCCCATTTCCATCGGAGTTCCCCAGGGCTCCATTCTTGGTCCACTTCTGTTCTCCCTCTTTATTAACGATCTTCAGACTGCAATCCCACAAGCAACCTGCATACAATACGCAGATGATTCAACCCTTATCTGCTCGGCACCATCCTCTACAGAACTGATCTCACTTACCCAAAATACCTTTAATACTGTAGAAACGTGGTTTTCTAGACGGTTTCTCCTTCAAAATGCCAAAAAAACAAAACTCCTCCTCTTCTCCCCCACCACTCGGTCCCCCCCTTTAAACTTTACCATTTCCTCAAATAATGGTACTGTCATCTCACCTGATCCTACTACAAAACTTTTAGGAATAACCATTGACAATAATCTCTCCTTCGATCAGCACATTAACAACAACATCAAGTTAGTTAACAGAAAAATAGGATCCCTATATCACATCAAACCTTTTCTAACCCCAGCAACTAGAACCAAAATTGCACAATCTCATCTGTTATCAACTCTCCTATATGCTTCCCCTATTTATACAAACCTTAAGAAAAGTAATCTTAACAAACTTGCAACTTGCTATAACAACATAGCTCGCTTCGCCACTAGTAACCCATTTAGGACCCACCATTGTATAAACCTAAAACAACTAGGCTGGCTTGAATTTCAAAACTACCTTATAATTCCTCAACTCACTATTGCCCACAACATATTACACCTACCTGACAACACCCCAATACTCTCTCAACTTCTAATCCCTTACAACAATCTCAACTCACTTCGCTCCTCTTGTAAACTCATGGCAAAATCTATAAAGGCAAACAACACAGCAGGTGATTCTCTATTCACTAACACAATAGGTAGAAGTTGGAATCTCTTACCTAGTGACATAACTCTGACTACATCCCTGCCACTTTTCAAACAGAAAATTAAACAGTACTTCCAAAATCATTGGCTGTGTTCCTGCAATACACCTGACTAAACATTTTCTCTTACTCTGTTTCTCCTCCACTCTTTTCATCTCTACCCTATTCAGTTCTGTTCCTTTTACTGTTGAGATTTAAGTATGTACTTTTTTGTACAATTGTGGATATTTAATGAACTGCTTATTGTAAACTTGTATCTCTTTTAAATTATCTTTCATTCTTTTTGTTTTTGTATTTTCTGATTTAGCTATATCTTAGAGTAGTAAAATTTTTTTTATGTAATGTACTTAGTATATAGTGGAGCTTTTCTCCTTGGGCCTCTGCTGAAAATGGACATGTATCCAGCCAGACTAGCCCGGTCAACAAATGTAAAATAAAATAAATAAATAAAATAAAATATAACTGCAAGTCTAAGTGCGTTGTTTATGTCATTTTATGTGGGCTTTGTCCTGCATTTTATATTTGTAGGATATCTAGAGAGCGTAATAAAATAATGTATGAACATTTAAGGGCTGTGGAAATTAAGGAGTTAAAAAAATGGTTTAGCAAAACATGTAAAGCAAAGACATAATGAAATAAATAAAGTGAATTTGAGGTTTTCAGTAACTGATCAGGTAGTTAATTATAATGTTAGATTAGAAGCTAAAGAGGAATTAGATTAGAAAGAGTATTGTTGGCAAGTAAGGTTAAATGCTTGCAATTCCCCTGGAATGAATGAAAGGGAGAATTACAAGCCTATTCTGAAAAGGAAATGGTTAAGTCATTAAATCTAGTCATTCATGTGATTTTATTGGAAGTATTAAACGATTTTTTAAATGAGTACAATTTGGTCTGAAGAAGTTCCTTGTACAGAATGAAAGTACTTGCCAGTTGTACATTTTTGTGTGTTTTATTGTTTTATTGTTACTAAAATTTAAAAGTCAAATGTATTGGATTTTAAAACAGTTCATGCTTTTTATTTGGTTTACTTACAGTTTGGATTAATAGTAATACGTGCAGTTCATGTGGCTTTTTTGGATTTCTTTTTATGTATATATTCATTTTCCATGGGTTAAAGCTGTTATTGAAAAATTGACCTGCTAAAGTCCAGTTGGTGGATGAAAGCACTTATAATGAATGTAAGCTCAGTTATTCCTGTGACTAAGCCTGTATGAGTTTGTTTCATCAGTACATTCATAAAAGAGGAATTGCCATCTGAAGTTTTGGACTGTTTATTGCTGCTGCTTAATATTGTAATGTTTAAGTGTTTTTTTTTTTTTTTTTTGTTTGTTTTTCATTTTTCACAAATAGCAAAGAAATGATGTCAGCCATCTCTCTTAAAGCTGGGGACAGTTATCTCCTCACATCCCAGTTGTGTTTTTTATATATTGAATTGGGAGGCTGCAGACATTATGGTCATTAATTCTTTTAACTTTCCTAACAATCAAACCTCAGAAATGTGCACAGAAGGTCACTGTAGCTTGTTATGGAGGGGGAGGGGGGCTGTGGGGACAGTGTGAGTATAACTCATTTAACTTTCCTCAAGCATAACCCTCAGAGAACAGATCATTACTATAGTTTTTTTAAAGGTAATGCACTTTGTAGAAGAAGCTGTGATTCGTATTATAATTTTTTCACTTTCTTTGGCATCAAATGGCAGATTTTTATGCAGGTGACTATCTTTTTTTGGAGTAGGGTTAAGGAGGTATACTGTATATATATATATATATATATATATATATATATATATATATATATATATATACATATACATATACATATAACAGCTGCCAGCTGAAATATTTTACTGTGTTCTGATTGCTCTTTCACATTTTTCCAGATGACATAAGAGAAGTATACAGAAGGTGGCTGTTTGGAGGTAGAGTGACAAGGCATGCCATTTATATTTAAGACAGCTGCAAGCAGCTTGAAATATATGACTATAGCCATTTGTTCCTTCATATTCATCCCAATCTAACTTCATGGGGATACAGAGAAGGTGACTGCATTATTTTTGGGGTAGGAAGGCAGGCACTATTTCTAGATTTGATTTGTATGTCCTCACAAGCATTTGTCTTCACATATTACGGAAGATACTATTTTGTCAGTTTTAAACATTTTACCTTGTACACAACTTATTTCTTCCTTAATAGAAACAATAAGATGGAATTTCTTTCATTAATCATGATTTTTGTTCTGGTCATTGTTGGATGAAAAGGTTGAGAATAAAATTAAAATTATATGGCTTCTGGTAGCTTAGCAACTCACAGATTTATGTTAGTTATTGTTTTATTTGTCTTTGTTGATTGGGAAAGTCCAATTGGGCAGAGACCATTTTTAGTGGAGGCCCTGGGATAAAAGCTCCACCATAGTACATTTATATTAAAAGTGAATTTCATACAGTTCTCAGAAAAACAACAGTTAAATTTCTCATGAAACAACAAACATAATTACAAGACAGGTATATACAGTAAAGTATTTACATCAACAGTTATGAGTCTATAAGTTGTTCCAGCTGTAAGATCTTGCAGAATACAACAGATTGATACTGCAGAAGGGAAAACATTGTTGTAAAGTAAAGTTTGATGTTCTTACATTTCAGTAAAGAAAGGTTTGCAAGGAGTTCAAGATATGTAATGAAGTAAGTTATAAAATTGTGTAGGAAGGGAGATTTTAGTATTGCACAGTTTTTCTTAAAAGTTTAATAGATATAATTAAGTAAGCCATAACTAGCCGAGCGTATACAATGTAGTTGTTAAGCGCTAGAAAGTTTAATTGCTTTAAACGTTGGTAGGGGTGAGCTTGGAGTGCAATGCTGGTAGCAAATTTAGCTACTTTTGTTGTAACAGTGGGCTAGTTTGGATTTTAATGTAGAGCTGAAGTTTGTAAGGATAGGTGAAGCATATAAGAGGGTTGGAAACAAAATAGAATGAGGCTAGGGTATTTCTTGATGGGTCTACAAAGTACTGATTTGCACTGTAAAGAGACCCAAGTTTCTGGTGGGTCTTTTTAATTTTTAGAAGAATATGTTGATAAAATTTAAGATTATCATCTATTAAAATGTTCAGTAATGTAGTCTATGATACTACCTCAGTTTTAGTATTATTTGCAGATGTAACCAAAAAAGATTGTTTTTGATGGAGGCAATGTTTTGGGGTGAAGAGTATCAGTTTTGTTTTACTGGGATTAAGGTGCAGGTTTAAAACTTTTAGCCAGGTTTCAATTAAAAAGAAAGAAATTTGAGTGATTTTTGAAAGTGTGGTTATTGTAAAGGCTGTACATATTACAGATGAATTATCTGTTTTAGTATTATATTTGCTTGATATATGGTAGTATGAAACTTGTTTATAAAAATATTAAAAAGAAGGGGTCCAAGTATAACTAAGTGTAGAGCCATGAGGGACACCTATGACAACTGGTTGTTGCCTTCCAGATAGATCACTAAGGAACCATTTAAGGGGAGATTGGGATAGACCTATAGAACAGAGTTTAGTGAGTAAATATTGGTGTGATACAGTGTCAAAAGCTTTGGATACATCTAGTAACACAGTTGACACTTGGTTACCATTGTTCCTATGCTGGTTTATAATGCTGATGAAGTGAAGGAGGGTGGTGGTTGTGCTGGGGTCTGAAACCATGATGTGTTTCTGAAAGTACATTAATTGAATTTAGGTGATGTAGAAGATGAGTACATTTTTCAATTATTTTTGACAGGGGGAGAGGATTGCAATGGGACTGTAGATATTAAACTCTGTATACATGCCACCTTTGTGTAAAGGTATAATAATGGATTTTTTCTAAATGGAATGAACATATTTTTCATATATAGATCTGTTTATCAATATAGAGACTAGAAAAGCAATTGCATCTGCATCTGCAGTCATTTTTAAGTAGTCTGAAGTAAGCTGGTCACAGCCAGATTGATTGTGTTTAGCTTATGTAGGAGTTTCTTTTAATGGTGGAGATAGGTACTGGTCTGAAGTCAAATAGCTGAGGGCATTTAGCAAAGGCTGCTGGTACTGAATGTGTAGTAGATAGATTATTGTTTGTGAGTGACAATATAGTCTGTATAAAATAGATGTTAAACTGTGAGGGAATTGAATCAGTATTATTGTTGGATGGGGGTTGGGTGGTAATTTGGCCTGGATGTAAAAGTTTGTTATGAATATCAGGAAGAGTTTTGGGTTGTTTTGATGTTTATTTTGGAGGATGTTATAATATGTTTGCTTGTCATGTTTTATTTGGTATTTTGTCTTGTTTCTTAGTTGCCTGGAAAGTTGAAATGTAATTTGTGCTCTGTTTCTGAGCCACTCTTTCCAGACTTTGTCATGATGTAGCATTAATAGTTTCTTCTGTTAGTCATGGTGCAGGATTGGATTTGATCCTGTTAGTATGTACTGGGGCAAGGATATTGAGTATTTTTAGAAATATCACATTGAAGTATGAGACAGCAGAGCCTAAGGGCATATATTTTAATATTTTCAGTTATATTCTCTGATGGATTTGATAATGGTGTGTTTGTCAATGTTTTTTTTTTTTTTTTAGTTACAAACTTGGTTGTAAATGATATGTTTGTCTTGGATATTGCAACGTCTGAGAGCATAAGTAGGTTGATGGTCACTTAGGCTGTCTTGAAGGCTACTGGCTGCTCTTATTTTGTTGGGCCTGTTAGTAAGAATCCAATCTAAGGTTTATTGCCTACTGGTACTTTTGTGGACTCTTGTAACTGATGTAAATGGTGTAAAGTCATACATTCTTATGGAATCATATAGGGCTTTGCTATTAATAAGCTGCCTGTGTATATTTAGGTCTCATAGTATTAATGTTTCATGTCATATATGGTGGGATATCCAGTAGAGGATATTTTCCACAGTGATAATACTTTTTCCTGGGGGATATGTATGGCTGCTAAATAAAGCATGTTCCTATTATTGATTTTGAGGTATGATATAAGTAGTTCTGAATTATTAAATTGTGCTATCTCCTTTGCATATGAGGTATGTTCATGGGATTGTTGTAGATGGTGGTTATCCCACCTGTCAGCTTATTTTTCCTGTCAAGTTGTAGCTATGATTACATCTGGTGAATATGTGGCAATACACACATGTATGCCCTGGGTTTTATTGCATATATTTCTAAGATTGATATTTAGTAAGAGAAAGCTGGACTTGGGGGATGGAGAAGGAAAAGAGAATGGTTCATTTAATACTGTGTTGTTAGTGTGTTTTTTTCTGCTGTTGTGTGAGGCCAGGGTATGTGTGAATGTCTCCACTTATTTTCTGAGTAGAAATTTTCTGAAGGAATGTATGTAGCCAAATGCATAACTTAATTATTTCCTCCATTTACTACAATGCAGTCTCAGAACAGTAAGACAAAGAGTGACAACACAAAACAAGGTAATCTGTATGATATGGAGAGGCTATAGTTGATGAACCTCTGTGAGTCTGGCTACTATTTTGTAGTACTGATGTTTACTAGTACTGCTTTTTGAGATTTGTGTGAATGGATCTGTGTGGCATAGAGGACTGCTGAATATTAATACTAGCATGAATGGACATCTCAGGGATTGGCTACCCTAATGCTGTATATAGGCTTGTCACAATACCGCATTGTAAGTCAAGATTGGAAACTGCCACACAGAGTTTTGATGCAAAATTTGCTTTCACCAAAAGTCATTTTATGCAATTACATTCATTTTTTGTTGCAGCTTAACACTTATAGTTACAGTTTGACAATTAAGAACCTGACATCTTTGCATTTGTCTTTGGTTAGACTGAATTCTGGAATCATGACTATTCAATGGGTCTTCAATTATTAACAAATGAGATGCCAATGGACCTATTTTGGATTATTTTTATTTGCTACTGGTTAGACATTGCAGTTAGAGTGGTCTTGGAATTACAGCTATTGTCATTGTCATTAATGTCCAGTGGTTATGATTACATGTCTTTGCTTCTATTTATTTATTTATTAGACATTTGTTAACTGAGATAGTCAAACTGGGCCACATAATCCATTTTCAGTGGAGTAGCTCCACATTTAGACATTTATGTACATATAAACAGATCAATTACAATTTTTACAACAAAATGTTTGTTAAGACTTTATATAATATATTGCAGACAGGTTAAAGTTGAGAGCAAAGTTGCACAGTTGCTTAGTGTTTTGCTTAACTTCTAAAACATTACTATCTATTGACAGCAGATTATTTGAGAAGAAAATAGTTAATGTACTTAGCAGCATATTACTCATGAGAATAGGCTTACACTATACCATACAAGATCATATGACAGCTTTACTTGGAAAAGGGGAAGAGTAGCATAAAGATTTGGGTTTCAAAGATATACAAGGAGTAGAGAAGACTATAGAGAATAAAGGGGGTAGGTAGAGGAAGCAGCGGTACAGGGAGGGTTAACCTGGAGTTAAATATGTGCAGAGCCAAGACTTATTTAGGTGCACTTCAGAGAGGCTTTAAAAAGTGGCAGGCTTAGGGTTAACCTGGTATTTGGCTTGAGAGAATTCCATAGTTTAGATACTGAGTATGTGTATAGAGATTGATTTGGTTGTTTGGAAAGTTTGGAGATTTCTAATACATTTTTGTGTTATGAACTGAGTGGTCTGCTTGGTATGTAGTGTTTGACAATCTTATCTAGGGCAGGACATCAGTGCGTTTGTAGATTAGGTTGTGTATAGTAGTTAGTTGTATATATGTTAGTTGGTTGGAGAGTTCAAGCCAGTTTAGTTCTCATAGTGATTTACAGTGGTGTGTATGGTATTTAGAGTTTGTGTTGAACTTTGTGACTTTGTTATAGCATTGTTAAATTTTTGTTTCGGTGCAGTTTTGCAGATAGGAGAGTATACAAGAACCATAAAATAGGGAGGGGAGAATGAAAGTTTTTACTAGGGTAGCCTTGGTTGATGTGGTAAGGAATTGTTTATTTCTGTAGTGGAGTCCTAGTTTCTTGTGGGTTTTCTTTATGTTTTTCTGGATATGAAGCTCAAATGTGTTTGTTATTGATAATTATATCTAATGATTTTTTGTTGTACTCTTTTAATGATAGTGTTATTGGCTGAGTAGATGTTAAATTGGTCAGAGATGAGTGATATTTTTGAAGTGAAAGACTAAAAGTTAGTTTTTTTTTAGATTCAGAAAAAGCTGGGCCTCTGTGAGTCATGATTCAATAGCTGTGAATGATTTTTAAGTATTGTTGAGTAGTTCTGGGAAAGTGCGAGAGACGTAGATTAAGGTGGAATCTTCTGCATACTGAATCAGCATTCCATGGGTAGAAGAGTTATGTAAGTTATTGTTGAATATATTAAACAGTAGGAGTCCTAAGATGAAGTCTTGGGGACTCCTGTAGAGTTATGTAGAAAGGGGGGGGGAGTTGGTTACACCATTTAACGGCTTGGTTCTGGTCTTGCAGATAGTTTTGAAACCACTGTACTGTGGTAGGGGAACAACCAAGGTTGGACACGGTATCAAGGAGCAAGGGGTATAAGACCATGTCAAGGGCTTTAGAAAGGTCCAGGAACACTGAAGATACCAGGTATCCTTCATCTCTGGTCTTATTTACAGTGTCTGTAAAGGATAGTAGAGCTGAAAATGTGCTGTGCCCAGGCCAAAAGTCGTGCTGAGTTTGAGTAAGCATGTTGCTCTGTAGTGGATGTTTCATTAACTGTTGGTGGATACACCTTTCAAGAATTTTGGATATAGGAGATAATACTGATATGGGGCAAAAGTTGGATATTTTGGTGGAGCTCCCTCCTTTATGTATTGGTGTTATATGCAATAGTTTCCATACACTGAATGCAAACATTGTATATGTTATTTCAAATGAGCCCCTTTGGATGTGGCTTGTTAATGAAAGTAAGAATACAAGAGTAAAGGAGTGTGGTTACATTACAGACTGGACGTGGCTTAGTTTTCTGGGAAATAACAGAATGTAAAGACTCATTGGTGATTGGTGTCTTAATGACCCTAGTGGTATTTTGAGGTCTAGCCATGCTTCCTATCCAAGTTAGGAACCAGACTTGTGCTTTGTGTTTGTGAGGTAGACACTTTAATCATTATGTCACCCCTCCAACCCACCACTTCCTAAACCAGGAAGGTGGTATTCCTGACTTCAATCTAGTAATATTATAAACACTGGTGAGAGACAGGTTTTGTCAACACTGGCTTCATATCCAACGTTGGTATGGAAATACTAAAAATAATGTGTGTAATTTTGAATTCAGTGGCCTGGGTCCAACTAAGTCTTTATATGACCTTGTCCACCATCATATCATATTTTTTCTAAATCATTACTTCTGA
The DNA here is from genome assembly GCF_019279795.1 of Protopterus annectens. NCBI lineage: Eukaryota > Metazoa > Chordata > Ceratodontiformes > Protopteridae > Protopterus > Protopterus annectens. Next base: position 902,011,499 of record NC_056726.1, read on the forward strand.
CTTTAATGTAATATACTTGCTTTCAAAATGTTGTGATTTTGATATGTTAATCCTTCTTTGCTACTTATTCCAACACTATGTGTTTTAAGGTGTCAGTACTACTATATTGCAGATTCTGGAGATTTCTGTCCAGGACTCCACTAAAAATTGATTATGTCCAGTGGAATTATACTAGCCAACAAATAAAAATAGGTCAGTAAGCCATGACAGTTGCCACCTAAAAAAGGACAACTTAACAGGACCGAATGAGTGACCTTAGTTTATAGAAGGTACTGTTACACAGAAGTGCAGACTTCTATGCCAATTAATTATTTTGTTTAGAGTCTAAAGACAAAGAAGCTGATCACTAATATCTGGTGGTTTAATATGTTTTGAATAAAGCTGTAGTAATGGCAGTACAAATAAATATATCCATAGGTGTCAGAATCAGAGGCTAATTTTTTTTTTAACATTTAGTGACTTATAATTTATATGTGGAGGCTACTCAACTACTGAGTAACTAAATGTATAAGAATGCAGTACAATAGAAGATTATTACAATGTGGGAAGTAGTGGCAGTGTTTGCTGATCAACAATTCATAATTTACCAGCATCTATCTTTCTTCAGATTTCTCCATAAGGAATTGCAGGGATCTACTGGCAAGTATCTCCTTATAGTTTAATGAAATCAGATGTTTAAGTGGTTTGATCACATATAACACTTACAATTAAAACATATTTAAAAATATGTTACTGTTTCTGCTGCTATGTTTTTCTACCATTCATCATTTTAATATATCATCAATAACCCAGGTGGACTGCTCTACACATAGCTAGCTTCAACTATTAATTCTTGAGGTTTAACTTGCTAAGTTAAATTGCTTGGAATCCAGCCTACAAAAGAAACTCAAAAGTAAGTGTATTTTGTAATGAAGCAAAACTCCCTGCATCTTGCCATGAGAAGAGCAAGCTCCCCTTGCCCCCAAAACTTAAATATACCTACTTCATGTCATACAAACACAGAGAAAGGAGAATTCTCCCAAAATGAATGAGTTACTGGTGACATACACATAAAAACCACAGTAACTTTAATTTCATACTGAAAAAATGCAGTCAGTGAGTTCAGCATCAAGGATCTCATCTTAAAGCAAACCATTTTTTCAAGTAGCTGACATAAATAATTTTCTACAATTTGTATTTCTTACAACTTCTTTGCTTTAGTCAAACTTGTTAATCATATGGCACACATTTTGTAACTTCCCATTGTCTAGTAGTTGATACCTGTATAACAGGCTTTTGCCTTTAAATGTGGTCATTTTTTAAATTAAATGTAGTAATATTATTTTGATTATAGGCAATTGGAAATACAAAAAAAAGCTATGCTTTACATTCAGGGTTCCTGAAAATGAAATTTTTAAAATAGGTTATTATCATACTAATATAATAAGATTTAAATGGTTTGTGTTTGTTTTCTATAAAATAGTCTTTTACTAACCAATAAGATTTATTAGTAGCTATTTTAGTATGATATGAGTTTGTTAAATTATTGTATTTTTACCAAATGCCACCCTAAATATCTTTCCGTTTGATGTTGTAATTGTTATTTAACCAAGAAATTATTGTCTTATCAATTGAGGATAAGGTAAATAATTCTAAATCTGCAAGACCAATACCGCCCAATGTCCACTCTCTAATGTGATGTTTTAATGCCAATCTAGGCTTGATAGGAAACCATACAAATCTCAGAAGGAAAGAATTATACTCTTTTATATTTTTGGTTTGGCAGGGATAATTACACTATGTATAGAATTTTAGTAAGGATAATCATTTTAATTAAGGAGAGTCTGTTTTCCATAGAGAGAAAAAATATATTCCATTTATTAAGAGTTTGTTTTCTGGAATTTAAGTTATTCTTATAATTAAAGTTTGTTATATATTTAGCATTATCAGACAAGATTATCCCTAAGTAAGTGATTTTGCCATCATTCACAAAGTATTTATGTAACTTCTTATCTATTTTATTAATATTATAATTAACAGGTAGTACTTTAGTCTTATTCTCATTAAAACTGAGTTCAAGTCAAGTTTTGCCACCACTGATGTGCAGTGATCATGGGGTTATTAAGGTTAATTTGTTGCTAGATAATTCTGCCAAACTGAAATCTAAGCCAATGCACAGAAGGTTAATTACAGGTTATAGGAAAGCAAAACAGTTACTATATAAAACTAACTGGTATAAAACAAACTGGAGTGAGGTGTTCAGTGGAAAAACTGCAGATGGAATGTGGAAAGTTTTGAAACAGAAATTGTTTGAGTGCAAGAAGTCAAAAATGTTTAACATTCGGATCTAGGCACTCGACATCAGGGGGGTATATTTCCATAAGAACAAGATACCTGATTAAGGTGAGAGACAAAAAATATAAGAACTGGAAGAGAGGTTGAACTACAACTTTGAAAACTGAAATAAACAAGCTGGACAAACATATTAAGCATGGTGTTAGACAAGATCAAGAACATTTTGAAGAAAATTTATATAAAGATATTGAGCATAATAGGAAACCTTTTTACTGATACATAAGATGTGGAAGGAGTAAACATACACAAAGTGATAAACTGTGTGCAGATTCTAAAATTTATTCTCAGACACAACAGACTATAGATATATTTATAAAATCTTATGTAAAACAATTTGGCTCCACAAAGGGGGTGGTAAGTTGTCCTAGTGACATCCAGGTAACCCCAGATACTGGAATCAAATTAGATTATATTGAAAAAGAACTGTGCAAACTGGATCCAAACAAAGCATAGGGAGGAGACAGAATAAGTAACAATGACATGAGAACACTTCAGCAAGAACTTACACTACCATTATATCTATTATTCACTAGGTCGTATAAATATGGGGAGATTCCTCAAGATTAGAAACATGCACTTATTAAACCTGACTTTTAGGGAAAGAGGAGTAAGACAAACCCAGAATCATATAGACCCTTAAGTCTACTTTCATTTTGTGGAAAAATAATGGAGAAGGTAATACTGGATATGTTGTCAGAACTGGATAGGTTGGGACTTGAAACCATATATCAGCATGCATATGTTGAAAATAGATCTATTACCACCTGTAACATGATGTTCTATAACAATATAATAACAGCTATGAATGAAAAATTCTCCTGTGATGTGATTTATATAGATTTAACTTCAGCATTTGACAGGGTCATACACAAAACACTGATCAATAAGTTAGTACAACTAGGCATCGATGTACTGTTGATAAGATGGATAGCTGGATGGCTTACAAATATGACATGGCAAGTAGCACACACCAACTGGACCAGGTGAAATCCTTGGTTACAGTCAAGGTGTCCCACAGGGCTCTGTCCTAGGCCCTTACTTATTTAGATTGTATCTTTCAGACCTTAATTTTTCATCAGAGGTGTTCTACACTCTATATGCTGACGACCTGAAATTGGGTAAACTGATTACAAGTGTTACAGATAAGGCATGTCTGCAAAATAATTTGACTAAATTGACCAGTTGGGCACAGGAGAATAATAAGGTGATAAATACATCAAAAATAAGCATATGAGATTTGGGAGACATAAACTGAAAGCTGAATATTTAATACAGCACACAGTGATTGAAACTGTAGACTCATTTAAGGATCTGGGTATGTGGGTAGATTCAGCTATGAGTTTTTCTAATCATATCAACCAATTGGCTAATGATAGTTATAGAACTATAGGTTGTATAAAAAGATTTATAAAGTCTAGGAAATAAAACATAATGAAGTCATTGTTTGTTAGTTACATTAGACCCAAACTTGAGTATGGAATAACAATATGGAAACCTTATAGGAAAACAAGCATGAATAAACTGGAAAGAGTACCTCAGAAATATAAAAAGGGCATCCATGGATGTGAAAATCTAAGTTATTATGAAATACTAAAATATCTGAACTTGTACAGTGTCTCTTACAGATATTTAAGAGGAGATCTTATTCAGGTATATAGGGCATTTAGGGATAACTACCTCTGGGAATGTTTGAGGTTATTAAAAGTGCTAGAGAATCATCAGCTAACCTATACAGAAGATGCTATAGGAATGAAAAGTGTACTAATTGGTTCTCTGACAGAGTAGCTGATGCTTGGAACAGACTACCAAATTACATTAAAGCAAGTACTAGTTTAGATATTTTTAAGAACAGCCTGGACGTTTATTATGGGAACAAATGTTTTGGTATATTGGCAAGCTAGAAGGGCATTGATGCCCATGTTTGAAACATTTGTATGTATGTACAGTTTCTCTCTATGGAATATTTCTATTGCTTGTAATACTGCAATAAGAGAAGAACTACAATCAGTCAAAGTTAATAGGATGTAATCTGGAAATAATTGTGTTTTGGGGCTTAAATTATTAATTATTTGTATGCCATGCCTTTGACATTTTACTTGATCTTATCTAATTTGAAAAAGGTTCCATAATTACAGAAAAAAGCAATGGGGAAAATGGACAGCCCTGTTTAGTACCTTAAGTAATAATAATTGATTGGGAAGTATATGAGGCTATCTTAATGCATGCAAGGTTTTCATAGAGAAGCTTGATTGATCATAATAAATTGTTTGTAAAATTACATTCCATCAGTACTAATTGTAAGTACTTCCAATGAACTGAGTCAAATAAACTATTGATATCCAGACTAACCAAAGTTAGTTCTTTTTAGATTTATTAGTATAATCAATTATTGATAGTGTTCTCTTTATATTATTATAGGTGTTCCTATTCATTATACACCCAGTCTGATCATTGTTTATCAACACTGGAAGAAATTGTTTTCTTCTAGAGGCATAGATTCCCATGAATATTTTATTATCTACATTTAATAATGAAATTGGTCTATATAAAGAACATTGTGTTGGACTCTTATCAGGTTTTAAAATTGTGGATATTAGGGTGTGTTTCCAGGATGGTGGTACCTTCTCCTTTAACTATTGAAAATACCTCTAGTAAAATACTCAAAGTATCCTTAGTCATCATTTTGAATAGTTCAGGTATTATACTATCATTATCAGGTGCCTTATTGAGTTTTAATTTATTAATTTGAATTTTAAGTCGACACATTTATAGAGGCTTGTCAACTATTTTATTTGATCCTCTGACAGTCTATTTTCAGTATATTTTTATAAATGTTTTAATTAGATCTTATGTATCCATTGTTGGTTTGTGTTGATTAATGTTAATAAAATGACACCTGAAAACATCCAGAATATCTTCTGTTTCAGTAACCTTCTTTTTACTACTAGAGGGGTAAAATTATTTGATATGGTTAGATTTAACAATTGTTTTTGTTCTAGTAGTCAATGTATGCATAAATTTATGATTTATGGAATAATTAGTTATTTTAATCTTTTATAAACGTATAGTCTTATGCTGCAAAATTTCTAAATATTTACTGTTTAACCTATGTATTTCTTATGTTATTGCCTTTTTGACTAGCTAATTTTAACTTATTCCAGTTTTCTTCTGTAAATCTATCAATTCTTTGTCCCATTGTTTCATTTTTGTGCAAACCAGCTTGTAATTTTGCCAAAAAGGTATGCTTTTAAAGAGCACCATACAGACAATTCTGAAGTGATTGATTTCAATAAAGGTTTAAATTTCTTTATGACAGAACTCCTTGAAGTCTTTTGTATTGGTGATATATACATGGATCCTTTTAATTGGGATGTTACTAGAATTCAGAATAACTTCAAATGTTATCACCTTATTATTATTTATTTTGTATTTGCTCTTTCTTTACTGGGAAAGTCCACTGGGCTTAAAATATCCCATTTCAATGGAGGCCCTGGTGAGAAAAGCTCCTCAGTATAGAAATTAACAGTTAAAAGTGACAATTAAAAATTACAAATGTCAAATTATATATAAAAATAAAAGCTAACATAGAAAAATAAAAACTGACAGTTAAATATTACAGAGATCAAATTCTACAGGAAAAAAGTAATCACAAAAAATAAAATACAATTATAAAAGTAAGCATGTATAATTGTTGAGATAGCCATTATAGAAGAATACAGTCTTAAGCAAACTGCAAATAATTAAGTATCTATATAGCTTATAGGATCTAATGGTTGTCTGTATAGCAATCTGACAGTGGACAAGAGACTACTTTAACATTATCTATTCTATTAGTGATCTCATTTGAAACATATACTCTGTCTATACATAACTATGTCCAATGCCTGTATGAGAAATGTGTAAAGAAGAGTGAGTCTGATACTGAAAACTCATTTCTATAGCTCATATTATATAGGTCAGTGACCTCCATCAAAGCCTTGACTGAGGCAGGTTTCTTCCTTTTACAGTTAGTGTTGATATCCTTGTCAGATAAAATACAATTAAAGTCAACTGTGCAAAAATAATGTTTCCCTTTGATATTCGTATTATTTCCCCCAACTGTTGTTCAACTGCTTGTATTACCAATCCAGGTATCCAGTAGACATTAATAAAAGTGGATAGCTTCCTTTGAATCTCTAAAGTCACTGAACAAAACATGCCTTTTTCATCACTAAATGTATTCAGCATTTTAGGTAGAGGCAAAGAATTTTTCCATAAAATAGCCACCCCTTTTCTCTTTTGTTTATGAGATCTAGTCAATACAGAATAGTGTTTAGTATTAAGTATGTCCAAATCTTCTTTTATTAAACGTGTTTCCTGTAATAAGATAACTTGGAAATGAAATATTTTTAAAAAAAGTGTATAAACTACCCCTTTTACAACCATCATTTAATCCATTGTTATTAATTGCTATGCATTTCAAGTTAGGCATACTAACAAAATAGGAATAAATAAATAAGTATTACATATAATACCCTCATACTGGTTCACTAGACAATCTCAAAATTCTGAAATGTCTAATTTCAGTATTTCAAGACTGAATAGTTGAAAGTGCAGCTATGCAAAATTGCACTATCTCGAATGTGGAAATGTCGACTCCGCTGTTGTGGTGTCAGATTCGTGACATGTGGTGCGATTTGTGGATTTAGCTTGGGATTCAGGTAAGTGGTGTTTACATAAGGATATTGCGTAGGGATTTAAGTGTGTGTAGTGGTGGTTTTTGTGTGTTTGTGTGTTTAGTGTGACCTCAGATTTAGTATATATAAGTAGGGGGGTGTAGGGGTGCAGGCGACCTTGACCCCTGCTTATAGGTAGGGTAGGTGTGGTTGTACATTATGTTGTGTTTGCATGTGTTGTTTTGTTTGTTGTAGTGTAGTTAGATAGGTGTATATGTGTTTGTGTGCTGGTGTGTGTGTGTGTGTGTGTGTGTGTGTGTGTGTGTGTGTGTGTGTGTGTATTGTTGCGATTGTGGTTTTCATGGTTGTGGGTTTTCGAGTATGTGGAATTTCGTCTATTTAGTCTCAAAATACTGAAATTTGACATTTCAGTATTTCAAGATTGTCTAGTGAATCCCCTCATACATGTGTAAATAATATGGTACTGAAAAACTATTATTATATCTAGTGAACTTATTACTCATAGATATCAGTATAAGATAATTGAGACTGTTAACTGTAAACATTATATCAAGAACAGTAGACACCAAAAAAATTAACTTGTAAACTACTATACATGCACTGTTCCTTCCTGTCCCCTCATGAAGTTAAAAACTCCTGGTTTGAATAGCAATCCCATTCAAACACTTATTTAACAAAATTAAAAGGAATTAGTATATATTCAGATTACAAACGCTCATTTCCTTGCTATAAAACACATAAACTGCAAAATATAGCAGATCTTGTAGTCATTTGGTTCTATTCTAGTTATAAGAGCCCATAAAGTATTATCATAAATCCAATCATTTCTTTCTATTCTGAGAAAAAAAGAGATTGACAGATAAACGACAATACATATAACTTTGTTTATAACAATCATGCTATATTACTAATATGCTATTATATATCATTGATAATGTTTAGACTCAGTTCTGACTACAAGAGGGTACATGGTTAGATATTATGGCAGACACATATATTTCAAAGAACAAATAAACTTCTGTAAAAAAATCTTTGACTGTTTGTGAGGACTTGCATATACAATTATTTTTCAAAACATGTCTCTTCTATAAATATATATTCTCTAGAACATACTATGAGAGTTCCTGGAATTATATTTGCACTGAGGGATAACATATGGTTGGCAACATACCCACTACAGTCTTTTTAGGAGACACATACATTTCCAGATTATCAAAATGACTGTGTAAGTTTGTCTGACTTTGTGGAAAACATGCTATTATTAGTTCCTCCTTTACTATGCATAAGACTTTCAATTAACTTTCAGAGCATGAGCTTCTAGTATTTGAGCTCCTTGCTTCCTGCTTAAAAGGCACATCCACACAGAAACCAACACAGATCATCACCACAGTCATTGCCATAGACATATACATATCTATTGCCCACATATGCAAAACAAGTCAATCAAGCAAGAGCTGACATTAACAGACATAAACAAGATAATCCTCCCTTCTTTAAATTAATAGAACAGAATGTAATTTGAACAATATAATATCTTAGGATAAAAGTTGAATTGAAGGAATGAATGTATGGTGCCACAGTACTATAAAATGTATTATATAACTTAAAGAGAGAAATACAAGTTTTACAAGTCTTAAAATAGTAATTTTGATGTAAATGTAACAGACAGTGCAAGTTAATTAACACCTTCCTACTATTGTGCACTTAATTTGTGTGTTAAGATCAAGCATAAAATAACAATTTATCCAGCATTTCTTACATGTACACACACACACACACACACACACACACACACACACACACACACACACACACACACACACACACACAAAGAACTCTGTTTGTCTCCTGAGAGAAAATGGTGGGAAAGAAATATTCTATTCGAAACTGCTATGTGAAAAGGAAAACCCACTACCAGTAAACAATTTTCATTCATATTACACTGAGAAAGAAGGCTGTTTTAGTGGTTAAAACCAGCCTGCTCCTTGTTATTTAAGAACCTATGCTGTAACACTTCTTAACATTTTATTTATTTATATTTGTTATAGCTATTTGGTATACTCTCTCTCACCCTTTTGTGTATATCTATCCTAGCAGGGGAGGGAAGAACAAAATAATAACTTGACAGGTTTCAAACTGAAACTCCAGTATTAAAACACAGAAATTGTCCTATCTACTCTATTTCTCCTCTCCTGACCCCTCCCAAATGAATGAACCAGCACCAAACATCACAGATAAGACTATATAAGAAAAAAAGGGAAAAAAAAGAAAAACATAGGAAAAAAGAAAACTGCTTACTGCACACTGCATACACCTACCAGCTCATCACTATATAAGCAGAGAAGCACTCATAAGCAGCATAACAGTCTGATATCTCTGAAAGAAAGTACATCCAAATCACATACGTACAATGCCTTACATATTCCAATCAAACATGACATGTGAATTAATAGTTAAAAGTTAAAAACACCATAAACATTCAGTCCATTCACAACACACTTATTTGATGTACTATGAGGAACTTGCTAATATGCTATGTTATCGTGAGCTATCACTTTAGGATTTATGTGGCACATATATGAAGAAAGGAAACCAGGATATATATGTAAAGAAAGCTTATCATTAGTTAAAAAATAATGTCTTAATACTTATTAAGCTATGACATATATTTAATATAAAAAATAAAATATAGAATTTTAGCTTAGCAATACATACAGGAAAAGAGAAAAGTGACATTTATTTACCTTATAGAGAAGTGAATCCTTGTTTCCTTCCTTTTACCTATATGTGCAGTTACTGAATTGGTAAACTTTGTCATGGAAAAAGAATTGCATTATTAAAACAGTTAGCATCAATATTATACTAAAGCAAAGAGTCATTTGTCCTTTAGTTTCTTTTTCTTCTTATTGGATTTCCAGGTATTTACTTCTGCCTGTCTCTTCAAGGTACTATTGTTCTAGTCCATATCTTCAGTTTGGTCTGGAATTTTTTTTTTTAAGAATGACAGTGCAGAGTCTAGTTCTTCAAAGTGTCTAATTTCATCCAGAAGGAATATTTTGAGCCTGGCAGGAAAGAGCAAATGCACCTTAAACTGTCTTTTCTTATGTTCTTTTATAAGAGGCAAAAAACTTTTCCATTTGTTCATCACAGCATTGGAATAATCATTATAAAATCTTATTAGTTTGTCATTCAGTTTAATAGGAGATTTGGACCAGCCTGTTTTAAGTATTAGCTCCTTATCTTGAGATAACAAGATCTTTACAATAACTGATCTTGGTGAGGAGTTTGTTTTTGATGAAGTAGAAACTAGAGACCTGTGTGCTCTTTCTATACCATATGACATAGCTTGAGATAAATTCAGAGTCTTAGGAAGCCAGGCAGTATGGGCGGCCATGGTGGTGCAGCAGTTAGTGTTGCCACCTCACAGCAAGAGGTTATCTGGTTCGATCCTCGGCTAGGGTGCCTTCTGTGTGGAGTCTGCATGTCCTCCTGTGGTCATGTTGGTTTCCTCTGGGTGCTCCAGTTTCCTCTCACATCCCAAAGACATGCTGTAGGTGGATTGGACACTCTGAATTGGCCCTAGGTGTGAGTGCATGCATGTGTGTGCCTTCTGTGGAAGGTTGGGCACCAGGCTGGCAGCTTGACACCATAAAACTCCACTGCCAATCATGAGCATACAGGTGATCTGCTGTGGTGACCCCTAACCAGGAAAAGCAGAAAGAAGGAAGCCAGGCAGTAAAAAAGTTGACCATATTTACAGGAAGTCCAAAAATATGAATGGTATTTCTCCTGATCTGTTCTCCAAATCAATAATCTTGTTTAGTAATAAGGTATTATGTCACAGTAGAGATTCAGTGTTGTGTTCATCTTCGGATACTATGCCTTCTATGTCATTAAGGGCATCTTCCATTCCAGATATCTGACTTTTCTGTTGTTTTAAAATCTAATGTAACTGCTGTTTGGTACATTTTTCTTTAAAGCTCTCAAGTTTGTTATCCATTTTGTCCATTTTTAAAGAAAGTTCTTGTATGTTAGAAAGAACAGATTGGAATTCTTTGTTTAAAGGCAAGTTCTGATAGATTGTCTTTGAATGACTCATTTCACAGCTACTGTTACAGATCTTTCAAATGAATAACTTAGCAGGAATCATTCAAATATTTAGAATTTTTATATAATACCTTTCTATGTAGTATCAGGTAACTGATTTTGTTCAAAAAATTGATTTAGGATAGTGTAAAAATAAAATGTCCTGTCAGAAATAGAAAACAAATTAGCAGAGCAAGAAAACTGTGCTGCTAGCCTGTCAGCATCCTCTGGAAGGTTATTCTTGAAGGAATAATGTTTTCACTTTTAGTCTGACTCTCTGTGATGAAGGAGAATCTTCCATTACTTGTCTGCAAAAGCTTTTTACAAAGATCAAGACACTTGAAAAATGCTTTATCCCATAAACTGTAAGAAGATATTGCTCCTTAAGAAAATGCCCTAGTCTGGTAGGTTCAGCACAATCATTCATAATGAAATGAATTACCTTCAGTGACCATCAAGGCATTCTGACCAATACTAGACAACTTCATTTAATACCTCTGGCCTACATGAAACTTATATTTCAAGAGATCTTTAAAAATGTATCAGATTAGAGACAGTAGCTATGAAACAGAGTGCAAGTTTTTGGCTGCATCTCATACTATTAGAAATTAAATTGAAATATCTGGTTAGCATTTATGGATGCTGTCAAGATGATTGATCCTCATTTAGTAACACAGAAAAATCAGAGCAGAAACTTAAATTACTTGTACCTAATTCATGCAAGTGAATCCTTTTATTTTTGTATTTTGCTCATCCTGTGAAGTTACAGGGTCACTTCTGTTTTTCATTTAATTCACCATTTTTAATAAACAAATGGAAACAATTTCATATCACAGTGACAGTACCATTCTAGGTGGAATGAGGTGATTTACATTATACAACATCTTCAGGAACAGGAAGCTTATACTAGAAGTAAGCCTCATTAATGTCCTTTAGATGTATATATTCAAATACATTTAAACGTGAGCAGAATTTATTTGAGTTTTATATATTTCCCAGCTTCATATATGCTGAAACAAACCCTGTATTACACATTTAAATGTTTTCTTAAAGACAGATCTCAGATTCAGAAACATTTTATGCACTGTGTTAGGTAATTTTGCATGATGAGCAGCCGTATGCAGGTTGGTTGCAATTCAGAGGCACCATGCTAGGAGTGAAGGCTGATCGGCATGGCCGTTCATGACATATGCTTATAGCTGTATAAGTACAAGTTAATGAGCAACAGTATTAAAATGAGGAGTTCATAGGATCATAGGAGGTTACTAGGCTATCAATCCAGACATCATTTCAAGCCAAGCCATTTCATCCCAATGTAATACCATAGATACTCTAGTCAATAACCAGTATTGTATTTAGTAATGACTGCCCATTTCCAGGAAAGTTGTGGGTGCTATCCCTGGTAAGAATTTACAGTGCCCCATCCACTTGTCCAGGTTCCTTTTGAACAGTGTCATAGAGGTGCTCTGCTTCACATGAACTGGCAGCCTGTTCCAAAGATGCGGCAGTCACTGGGAGACAAATCTGTCCCTCTAGCATGTCCTATTCAAGTCACAAGCCATATTTAGGTCCCTAGAACTGGTAGCCTTAGTCCCATTTGATTTATGGATGGGCAGCAAATTAATAAGGTTTGGGTCAGATATGGCTTTATTAGCCACACATAAGTCTCCCCTAAGAAGTTTCTACAATACTGAGTATAGTGACAGGGAATTTAGTCAGTCTGTGTAAGGCACATGCTGGAGTCTCTTGATCTTCTTAGTTAGAAACCTCTGAGGTCTCTCCAATTGCTGCAGGTACTTTGCGTGGTACATACCAAAAAGGGTGTTATACTCAATTATGGGCCTGATTAGTGACAAGTATAGAGGGGTTATAACCTTCTTTTCTCTGGAGGTGATGCCTTTGCTAATCAAGTGTGCTACATAGAAAGCCTGTCTTATTACAGTAGACACATGGGGGTCAAAGTTAAGGTCGCAGTGTACTTGTGATCCCAGATCTCTTACAACTTCATAGATACATAGGGTATTATTGTTAATTTGATATAGTGAAGGGACATTGTTTTTACTGAAGGGAATGATGATGGATTTCTTTGCATTCAGTTTGACACCGTAACTAAGTTACCAGTTGTTGGTGTGCATAAGACCCTCCTGAAATATGTTCATATCATTTGGGATTCAATAATTGCACCCAGTTTGCAGTCATCCGCAAACTTGGTCAGCCACAGCCACCTAGTTTTGGCCTGAACTTCTGAGAAGTATATACCAAACAGTAGGGGGCCCAGCACTGACCACTGTGGCACCCCACTGGTAACAAGTCTGCTGGATGATGTGGAGTCTTCCACTTTGATGGTGTGTGACCGGTTTGTGACCCAGCTAGCAACCCATCTTACAACAAGCTCAGTGTATGCAAATGAAGTAAAACAAGATGGTGAAGCAATTCAGAAAAGTACAAAAAATTATGTGGTAGTACTTTAATACTGGTGATAATGAACATAGCCAAATCCTCACATTCATGAGGTGAATCACAAAAAATGCTAGAGAATTCCACACCATGTGTGAATGTATATATTCAACAAGCTTTTATTGCTGCTATGAGCAAGAGGAGTGCATGTTGTCACCTTCAGAAGCATCGTGTCATTTGACACTGCATAATATTTCATGAACTTCATGATGTCAGCACTGTGGACTGGTACTAGGTGGACACCATACTGCAGCTGGTAGCCATGTGTCATCCTCATCTGCAGGCCAGTGGGAGTCATGGATTACCTATCTCAATGAATACCAAGGTGTGTGTGGCTTTACATATGCTAGTTACAGGGACCTTTCAGCAACCAAAAGGGGACACATTGGGAGTATCTCCAGCATTTGCCTCAGGAATACATCATCATTTTCTTGATGCTATACAATGACATATGGAGAAACATGCAGTTTCCACATATTTATTTTTCTGACATTTGTTTACCGGGGTGGTCTGACTGGATCTACAGAACCTGTTTTCAGCAGAGGCCTGTAGAGAAAACCTCCACATACAGTACAATACAAATACAATATAATACAATACAATACAAATGACATTAGAAATACTATACACAAATACGTTGAAAAAACATAAATTATGTTACAAGATATTACAATATATACTGCACATCTAGACAGTTCTATAGAGTTAAAACATTACAGAGAATAATAGTCACTCTCACCATAAACATAGCCTATGAGTAGATAGTGTCCAAAAATAGTATGTAGGTAGTGCAGTGTATTACACTGACTGTTATAGTACATGAAAAAATAGAATGCTGGTTTCAGTTAGGAAAATAATAACCAGAAAGTGATGCAGAAAGATAATGAGAGAGTTAAGAAGAATAGAGCCATTACAGTCTGAGCAGTAGCTTAAGGATATGGTATAGAAACAGAGGAGGAGTTAAGAGAGTCTTAGGATTTTGCAGACTATGAGGGAGTGAAATGTGACAAAAGACAAGGATGAGGCTAATGTGGAAGAAAAGAAGAGCTAAGCATTAGGCAGGCTTTATGCCAGAGCAGAGTCGTATTTTTGAGATGCTTTTTTAAAGAGGTGTTGAAATGGGTTAGACCAGGCATAGACCTAGTAGCTAGAGGTAGTGAATTCCATAGCATAGAGACAGAGTATGAATACAGAGAGTGACCTGGTTTTCTTGTAGGTTTTGAGATAGTTAAGAGATTTTTGTCTTCTGATCATAGGGATCGATTTGGTATGTAAGGTGTGACTAGATTGGCTAATGCAGTACTGGCAGTAGGCTTGAAAATAAGGTTGTGCAAAATGGATAGCTGAATAAAGGCAATTTGGTTGGGGAGTTCAAGCCAGTTTAGTTCTAGTAGCAGTTTACAGTGGTGTGTGTGATATTCTGGTATGACATATCACAGAGAAGGTCAATACTATGAGAGATTTCTATGATAAAGTCCAGTCTCTGAGGGGGATTAGAGCCTCAGATTCCACCCACAGTGAAATAAATATCCTACCCATTGACCTTGGTTTAATGTACTGAACCATAAAGGGTATTACACTATTAATTGCTAGTGGTCTATAATGCACATGATATCATATAAAATGTGTCTGCAGGCCACACAGGCTCCCACATTTGGTACACATGTAACCTTTATCAATGGTTTTTGGGGGGTGACTTTTCCCAAGGGCATTTTATTGACAGTGCTGGACATTCCCTGGAATTCTGGCTGATAACTCCCATCAGAAATCCACAGAGTGTGAAAGACTATGGATACAGCAGTATGTTATCACAGTCCAGGATCATCATGGAACATGTGTTTGGGCTTCTGACACTTTCAATGCCTGGATATACCTGGTGGTACCCTGCACTATGACCCTGGTACATGTCCTAATTATTTTTAGTGTGTAGAATGCTAGACAATATGATATTTAGGATGTTGTTACAATAGAGATGGTGATTGCAGGAGGAAAATATCCCAGCAAACCAGGCGGTGGAGGCTGAGCAAGATGAGGAGTTAACAAAGGATATAGCAGCCGGGATGCACGAGCTAGACAAAGGTGGATGCAGTGTGCTGTGATAGTGGCAAAGTGTCAGTGGCTAGCACACACCTTTGGCCTATAATAAATCCTGTAATAAAGCATACACACTACAGTAAAAGTTATGTATACAAACCCAACACCAGACCTTGCTTAGCTGTGTATAGGCTGGCCACTCTGTGCATTAAACATAGGCAAACCAAGTAACAAAGGCATAAAGAGAAATGCAAAGTAAATGCAATGTAAAAGCAATGCATCATTTGCACTGATGGGGAAGGAGCACAAGAGAGCAATTTCTTCCACAGGGAAATTGTGAAAGCTGTACCACATGATTTTTTTTCTACAGTGTAAGTTAGATGTGGGGTTAGAAGGTATTACTGTGAAATTTTGTATGATTGGCCACTGGTACTGTTTGTTCAACAATAGGGCCTGTGCTGCTGTGTGTGTGTGTGTGTGTGTGTGTGTGTGTGTGTGTGTGTGTGTGTGTGTGTGTGTGTGTGTGTGTTTGTGCGTGTGTGTGTGTGTGCACATGTGTGTATGCTGTGGCATAGCCTCAGCAGAAGTTGCCACACTGTGGCTTGTTCTAGCATACAGGTCTGGGACATACATGATAGCATCTGGTAATCTTATTCATTAATTTCTCCCACCATGAAAGCTGCCTCATTCAAAAGATGTATGGGTTGTACCATGTTAATGGTATATGTCGGTATGCTGCAAAACTGTAACCATCATCCACTACAAGACATGCCACTGTTGTTACTGCCACAACTCTGGGGACACCCTATCCTGCCTGTAGGCACTAATGCACCAGACTATGGGAATGCTGGTACTGTGTAACTGTGACTGTCCATGTGCATGATGACCAACATCCATGGTGGCAAAGGTAGATCAGCTGCATTGACCTCAGCAGTTGCATGGCATGCAAGCCTGGAAGGACCTGCTTTGTGTGAGTATATGATAGTGTAAGTCATATGTGGCATGCATTGCCAGAGGTCATCCTACGTACCCTGCATTATCCATTTCACCTCTGTAATGAAAATGTTGCTACTAGCCTGTGCATCAGTGATGGCCTTACATATATATTGAGTCACACTCATTGACACAGCTAGTTTTTTGAGGCTCTCAATGTACAACAGTATGTACATCCATGTGGTCACCCTCTGCCCCATGGGTCTTGTGGCTGACATTGATGACCATCAATATGGCAAGATACAGTGGCCTCAATGTGAGTGTCTGTACTAACCTGTCCTGTCAGTTTGGTGTGGATGTTCACAGGAACAAAAATTGTCTACTTGGCTTGAACAGGGGATATTGTGTGCACACTCCCTGTGTCCAACACAGACATTATACTCCTTGTCTGTACAAGTAGATCACTGCAATCATCACCAAAGTCAGATGATTATCCAACATCAGGGGTGGAAGTTCCATGAAGGTGGTGCCATACAGAGGATCATGAGCACTGTAAAGCACAGAGTATTACCCATCACCCATTTTTACCTCCTGTTCAGTTTTGATATTGCATTGCTTACCAGCAACACTGGATAATACCTTACTTTGTGCAGGTGTATTGGAGGCTGTACTTTTGTTGCTTCTACTGCATCTGAAGCAGACAATGATATTGAGATGAGGAGTTGTAAATGTTTCAATCAAACAAAATCAAGGAGAAGTACAGGTATAGTAATACCCACCTGGGGCATCTCTGATGGATATTTTAGGGGCATATTGCAGTTTGTCTATAAGTACCAACAGCACACCATGGCACTGTGAGGAGTCTGATCTCTTTCTGAGAGAAATTAGAAACTCCTGTCAAAGGTGGCCTGACTGAAAGCCCACCACTCATCACATTTTTCAGTTTCTTAGATAATTTCTGTGGTTCTGCATCTGACCTACTTGAAGTTACAGTGCTAGCCACCAAAAGCATTGATATCAACTACAGGACCCTGCCAAACATGTTTAAAGTAGGGCTGATTGGCAGCCCCCTGCCTAAAGAGACATCAGCCATGGAGATTGACAACCTGCAGAAACACCTCTTTCACTACTTCCGAAGAACTTGCTTTTTTTAGTCTTCCCTTTGGCAGAAATCTTGTTTTTCCACTCTTCTCCTTATTGGGCATTCCTGTAAGTATACAAATACTCTGTGTAAGTACGTCACTATGTCCACTTACTCCAAGTGCAGTATTTTACCAGTTCTGTACATACTATTGGGACTGTAACTCATACACATAGAAGTATACTTGACAACCTTCCATAGGATCATAGGTTCATAGAGATATACCACATTGGTGACCACTGTGGCCTTCATAAGCTTAGCTATGCAACCCAAAATGTACCCCATGAGTTAGTGTGTCTTGGAGGTTATTTTAAAAAGGTGCATGTTACTTAGAGCATGATATAATAGCTGTCTCTGTCCATCATAGATAAAGCTGTCACACCAGGAGTGAATTACTGATTTCCCATCAACTGGTCCAGGTCCTTCTTGAACAGAGTTAGGGAAGGGCTTTGCTTCATATGTATGGGAAGGCTATTCCAGAGAATGGGGATACATACCTGACCCTCCATCATGTACTATTTAAGTCACAAACAAAGTTAAAATTCTTAGCTGTAGTAGTTCTGGTGCTGTTTGTTTTGTGGATATGTGAAAGGTCCATCAGAGCAAGATCCAAGGACATCTTCTATGCCAGGCATAAATTGCCTCTCAGCAGTCTGTAGGAAACAGAGTATAGATATAAGACTTTGAGGCAATCTGCATAAGATGCTGTACTTACTCCTTGCATTCCTTTTGTGAGGAATCTCTGTGGACATTCCAGTTATTGCTTGTGCCTGATCAGGTACATACCAAAATTGGCAGTATACTCAATGGAGAGTCTCATGATGGCTGTGTACAGTGCTACAATGACTTCAGTGGATCTAGATGGCATGGTCTTACTTATTAGTTGAGTAACACAGAATGATTTTCTTACAACCTTAGACACATGTTGGTCAAAATCCAAGTTGCTATGAATCCCCAAATCCCTGACTACTATGTCAACTTTTATGGGTGTTTAATCAATGAGGTAGTTTCCCTGAGTAGCTGACTTCCCAAAAGGTACTATGTACCAATGCACTTGCCCAACAATTCATGGCATTCATTAATTCCAATGCCCTGGACCAGCTCGTTCTTACCCCCACTACAGGTAGCAATATCCTTGACCTGGTCATTACTAACATGGGCGACTGCTGCTCTACACCAATAGTCAAAGCCTCCCTGGTTAGATCTGACCACAAACTAATCACCTTAGAAATCCACATCCTTCCCACCCACCCACAAACGTAACCTCCATGAAAAACTTCTCCAAAGCTAACTTTGGGCTCCTAAAAACAGAGGTGGCTAAGTCACGGCACTCATGCAAATGGAGAATAGTTGCATGACCGCCAAATCATACATCAATGCACTGTATGAACACTTACACAAATGCATGGATCTCGCCATACCCAATAGAACCAAGGCACTCTCCTCCAAAAAAGGAAACCAATCTGGTGGTCCCCTGCATAAACAAACTCTACAACAGAAGTAGGAAACTGATGCAGAATAAGGTGAAGTCCCAAGACTGGAAAAAATCCCTTATCAGCCTTAACAAAAAGTTGAGATCCCTCATCAAATCCTCTAATGCTAGCTGTGAAACAAAATTGCAGTAGATAGTAAAGATAACCACAAGACTTTCCATAGTTATGTAAAGAATCTCCATGGCAATACCTAGATTTACTCTGAGCTACTGCACAATGGTACCTTTTATATTGAGCCAACAGATATTGCCAATATACTGGCTGACAGATTCAGTGAAAACTTTACCCCCCCCCCCAAAGGGACAATCACAATACCAGTAGATTGCCAGGCACCCAGTATTACTGCTGCACAGGTTAAAACAGCACTGTCCAAGGACAAGAATACAGCTTATATGGTATTTGACAATATCCATGGCTGTGTTTTACATGAACTACAGAGTAAACTAGCACCTCATCTGTGTGCCCTTTTCAATCACAGCCTCACCTCAGGCTTTGTCCCTACCAAATGGTGCACTGCTGCAGTCATCCCTCTCCACAAAGGAGGAACAACTACAGACCCTGGGAACTATTGCTCCATTAGCCTGATGAGTCTGATATGCAAAGCTATGGAATGCATCATCATATAACTAATAAACAAGGATGTAGGGAACCTCCAAACTCTGGATCCCACACAGTTTGGTTTTGTGAAGGGTAGATCATGCCTGCTCACCTTGGTCAGCTTCTTTGAGCTGTGGATGAAGGCAAGGTGGTTCATACTGCCTACCATGATCTGGCCAAGGCCTTTGATACTATTCCTCACTCAGGAATCATAGAAAAACTCACTAAGCTAGGCATCAACCCCTATATCACTAGGTGGGTTGCAAACTGGCTCACAGATAGAATTTACAGCATGAAAGTAGCTGACTCCAAGTCCAACTGCTGACTAGTCACGAGTGGAGTCCCACAGGGTTCAGTCCTGGGTCCTCTCCTGTTTGGTATCTACTTCTTTGAAGTCCAGGCCAACACGAAGGGACTCTGGCTGACAAAGTTCACAGATGATTGCAGGTTGGGAGCTATTATTAACTCCCCAAGTGATGTTGACATCCTACAGAATGGCCTCACTGAGACCAACGACTGGTGTCAGAACCATGGCCTTAAGCTTAATGCCAAAAAATGTGTCATCATTCCCTTTGGGAAAAACCCGGTTCCCATGAATTACCACATCGATGGTAGTCCACTGAACACAGAAGGCGTTATAAGAGATCTGGGAACACAGGTTGACAGCAACCTCTCTTTTGATCACCACATTGCCACAGTGGTCAGAAAGTTCTTCTATGTGGCACATCTCATTGCTAAGGGTTTTGCATCCAGGAAGAAAGAGGTCATTGTCTCCCACTACGCTTCCCTCATTAGACCAGTCATCGAGTACAATGCCCCATTTGGCATATACCTCACTAGACACCTGCAACAACTGGAAAGGCTGCAAAAGTACCTCACAAAGAGGATCCTGGACCTTGAACATTTGTCCTATATGGACAGACTCCAAAAACTACAACTATTCTCTGTCTCATATCACCTACTTAGAGGCAATCTCTGCTTGACTTACAAAGCCATGTCTGACCCAGCTCTGTTAGAAATGCTACATTTAAAGAAATCCCAATATCTCTGCAACACACGCTCCAGAATCCTCAACCTCATTACCACAATCAACAAAATGTACTGGAGGGACAGGTTCATAACCTCAGAGACTGCCCATGCTATGGAATAGACTTCCCATACATTTCAAGCAGAGCACCTCGCTGACCCTCTTCAAGAGAAATCTCAATGAGTGGATGGGAAATAGAAAATTCACCCTGGGGATAACTTCAATGGCTCTACTCGACAGGCGCACTGGGAACTAAGGTCGGGTGGCACAATGCCAGGGTAATCCTATGGCTAGGCTTATAAAGGCCCCAAGGCCATTAACCTAGTACACACCAATGAACCTATGAACCTATGAACCTATTATGTATTTCTCGGCATTGAGCTTTAAGCTGTGGCTTTGGTTCCACTCATTTGTCTGTGTTAGACCTTCCTTTAAGATGTTAGTATCTTGCAGTGGGGGTTATGATTGCTCCCAGCTTGCAACCATCTGCAAACATTATAATTCAGAGGTCCTTGACTTCCAAACAAATAATGCCAAAAAGGAGCAGACCAAGCACGGAGCTCTGGGGACTCCATTGTTGATTGACCGCTTTGTGGAGGTGGTCTCTCCAACCCTAACTTCCTCAGACCTTTCTGTGAGCTAGTTGGATCTCCAGTCAGTTACATAGGGGTTTATGCATAACTACATGAGTTTGTTTACAATACCTGAGTGGGGTATTGTATCAAATGTCTTAGCTATGTCAAGGTAGGCAGTATGCACCATTTTGCTGTCATCCATTAGCTCAGTGTCCTTCTAAAAGAGGTCCCAGGTAAAGTCAGCATGACCTGCTTTTGACAAAACCAAACTGGGTTGGGTCCAGGATCCTCAGGCTCCTTATTTCATTGTTAATCATTTCCATATGAGACTAGTCAGACTAATGGGTCTATAGTTCTAGGGCTCCAAAAGATTTTCTGTCCTTTTGCAGTGGGATGACCATTGAAATCTTTCATTCGAGTGTCACAAATCCTGTGTGGAGGCTGTGGTTGAATGGCGACACTAGTGGCCCTGATAGGTCATATTTCAGGCTATATAGGAAGCATCCTTGGGTATTATCAGGGCATACTGAAGCTTTATTATTGGCCTTAGAAATTGCATTTAAGACCTGCTCTCTATTGATAGCTGGAAGGATTATGTTAAATGGTATTCCAGGTTGGCAGGTAGGGGTGAGAGGGGGTAAAGTTGGAGGTGATTTTGTCAGCCAGAAGATTTGCTATATTTCCCATTTCCATGAACTTGGCTACATTTACCAACAGTTCAACACACTGTTGTTTACTTCCTTCAAAGTTTCAACATAGATGAAGAAGGCTTTGTGTTTGCCCTTGGCTTGGAACTCTCTTTTTACTGCAACATTTGCTTTGGTGGCTACTTAATCTTAATGCTTCTATGCCACCTAGTTTAAATTAATTCATTTCAATTTCTTTTTTATTGAAAATTAAATCATATTCTAGATAGGTTTCTACTGGAATATATTTATTATTATGTATTTAGCATTCATTAGTAATTTAATACCATATTATAGGTGAGTTATTATTTATTTCAATGATTATTTGTTTATTGTTTTTTAATTGCTGTGATTCTTTTATATGATACTTGTCATGTTTTACTTTTGTCACTATTTAAACCTTTTCAATCTGTGTTTTTTATTCTGATGAAGTCCTGTGACTTTTTGGGATGAAAACAAATTGTTTTCTATATTGTGAAGTAGTCAGATCCATTTTCTTGGTGTTTTTGTTTGAGTGTTTTTCACCATTTTTTCATTTTGTTCAAGATTTGCTTTGTTGGACATAATTAACTCTGTTAGTTGCGTATTCGGATTGATGATAGAGTTTTTATATGTTTGGTGTTACATTTCAGAATTTTAGCTATTACTTTCTTCTTTTGTTATTTAACCTGTTTAACTGTTTATTCCACGAAAGTGATTTGTTTTCTGAGTTAGTTTTAGGCATACATCTAGCAGGCACAGCAGCCTCCATGCAGTCATTGATGACTTTCCTGGTTAACAAAAGCAAATAAATAAATAAATAAATATTTGTGTATAGGATGCTATGTAATACTGCGGTGGTGGTGCTGCAGTAGCATTGTCGCCTCACAATAAGACGTTGCCCTGTTCAGTTCTCAGCTAGAGAGTCTTCTGTGTGGTGACATGCATGAATGGGCGTACCTTCATTAAAGGTTGTGCTTCAGGGCTGGCAACTCGGCACATAAAAATCTACTGCCAATCATTAGTGGACCGGAGTTCCGCTGTGGTGACCCCTAACCGGGAAAAGCCGAAAGACACAACAACATAGGATGCTATGTCATCTTGGTTTGGAGGGGCTTAAAATTTTTATACGTTATCACTTAACAAAATGTAGTTTGTTTTGGGTAGTTTCTAACTATTACAGGTTTTTTCTGGGGTTACAGAATCGATTCTTGTTTTAAAGGAGACTGCTTTGTGGTCTAACTTTACCAAAGTGATCATAACATTGGGGGGGTGGGGGGGTGTTCTCCCATATTTGTGAGTACCACATCTAATATATTTGTACCTCTAGCAGGCATATGCACTAACTGGTCCAGGTTCTTTTGTTTAAAAATTCTAGGGATCTCTGCACCTACAAATTTTGAGTCTTTTTAGGATTCTGAGTTTATCTTGGTATAATTATTAGCATGGCAATTGTTTGTACAGTGAGCATCTCCAATAGGTCTAAATATTAGCTACAGGTTTCATGTGACATAAAGAATCTCCTATAACTTACAAGAATATGATATGGGACTTTCTCTATGGAAATCTGGATGTGGAAGAACTCCAGTGCGCCATCCTGTTTAGCCAACCTAAAGGTATATTTGTTACTGATGTAGATTGAGAGACCTCCACCTTTTGTCACTGTCTTTTCAGTTGCTAGTCTAAATGTGTGGAAAGAATTGAAGCCTTGCACTGCTAAGGTACTGTCTGCAGCTTTAAATCATGCCTTGGTAACTGCACAGTGTTCGCATTCTCCAAGATGAGGAGAACTTGGAGGGAGTGTAGCTTTTTGTTTCTACTTCTGGCATTGAGCAGTAACACTTTTTGATTTCCTTAGGTAGATTTTTTCTATGTTGGAAGGTTTATCAGTTTGGGATTGCCTAAAAAAGGCTTTATGGGGGAGGACAATGTTTTACCCAATATTCAAAAGCCTAGAAGCCTAGAGATGATATGTGCAGACCATCCTTGCCAAAGCAATGTGATTTATTAACCATTTCCTCCTGTGCTTGCAAATAGTGGTTCCCCCCTAGAATGATAGCAAAATCTAAGCTAATTATTAAAACCAATTATCCTCTGTTCATATTGTGGCTTCATCCTTGGTGAAGGTAGAATGCTGCTCAATGCTAGGCACACATAAGCCTGTGATAGATAATCTGAGAGCTCCATAATGTCTCTTCATATAGGGAGGTAAGTTTCAGGTCTTTTACACCTACATGGACTTTGACTGAATCATGCTGGTACCTGTGTGCAATGATTTGACTAAATGTGTAACTTGGTGGCCCTGGTCACTAATAAGCAACTGATCATTATTTCTCCTTGTTCAGCCTTGTGAGTAGGGCGTCAGTATGTCATGCAATGGAGGTAGGTGAGGATCTACTGGGCATGGCTATATGTTCAGTGCTAGGTGTGTTGTTAAAGTTGAGTGCTTTCGGGTTTGCTGAGGAGAATTTTTGTAGCTGGAATCTCTGAGAGGTCTTGGTGGTTTGGGAAGATTGCATTTAAGTGCCTCAGTATAAGTAGGTCTATGTGTGGAGTGTTAACTATTTGTGCGTGTACTGTATGCATTTCTGACAACCAAATTGTTATTATGAGTGTTTGTACCTGATAGTTTTGCCTCCTGAGACATTGTGTATATATATCTCTTGCATACTGTATTTGTTTCTTCAAGGATTAAATGGTTGCCAGTGAACATTAGACAGTTATTACATTGACTCAGTATACCCATATCCACCAAATAGGCTGTGGAGACATTGGGAAAGTGCTTTTTTCCATGATGTCATTTCCTTCACTGGGTGAGCTACAAGTGGTGCACAATGGGGTTAACAGTGGACTGACTAAGTGTGCTTTGGGAGTTAGAGACTAGACTAGGCTATATAACAATAAATTCAAGGGGCAGAACTCCACAACGTGCAAACTAACTGCTGTATGCTAGCCTGGAAAGTAGTTGCTCTGTACTCACAAAGTTACTGGCACAGTTTCGGAGGTGGTTTTATAGGGAAAATTTGGTTTCCAGGTATCTGTGTCTATTCAGGATGTGACTAACCACTGCTACATGATAGACAGCAGTGCAGAAATGCTACAAAATTATATAGACCCATAAAACACAGGGAACTGGCTTCTAAGTCCTCTGGTCATGAAAAACAACTGCACTTACAGCTTTCCTGTTTCCCAACTCAGACAGATAAGGCCACCATCTACTGCCACTAGATGGACTATCTCAGCCCTCTTTATAAAAAAAAAAAAAAAAAAAAAAAAACCTTGCTTGAAAGTGTAGTGCTACCACAGAGCAACTTAAACAAACTACCTGGACAAGGTGATTTCAAGAATTATGGACCTTTAAAATTATTTAAAGTAGAAAATCAACAAATAAGCAAAAATAAAGCAGTAGCACTCTGAATCAGTTAACTGAAGTGTAAAATAATAAAACAATAAATCTCTTATCTGCCAAGTATTGAGCAGGATTAAGTCGTGCCCCTTTCAGAGTGTGATGAGGGTGCTAAAAAGATTTGAGTTCTGGGAAAATGAGCAGGAGACAATTTGTGGTAAAGGAGGTTTATTCAAGAGCAATACTGGTTTGCTGGATGGGCACTCAGTATTATGGATCTAAGGAAAACAATTATGGGAAAAATACTTAAATAGTTTACACAATGGACAATAGCAATGAAACAGGGAAGAGAGGGACTTTGAAGCCAGATTTCCATAAGGAGTGGAGGACAGAGACACAGCCTTTAAAACCACAACTGGAAAAGAAGCAGGCTAGCTACAAAGGGATCCAATCAAATAAAGTCAATATTGCAGCTCTACTCCTGTGACTCTGACTCACAGGTCAAGTGACCCCAGGTAGGCAAGAATTTCAAAAACATTAGCTTAATGTCTTGGGTAGATGCAATGAACAGGGGAATAGAAAGGCACTGGAATGCAACTTTAAGCAGTAAATGATATGTAGAATATAAGACTCAACAGCAAAATTGCAATATAAACTGCTGTAAAAACAATAAATAACCAGTCCTGGAGCAGAGTATACAACACTGCCATTACTGTAATTCTACCACTGTCTAACACAGGAGACTATGCAAAATTTTACCAGTAACACTGTTTATGGAGAAACTGCAGTAATGAATGATTAAATGAGGCTCAGATCTGGCAGTTGTTCAGAGTCCTGTTACATCTGTTATTGAAACTACAAGACCAAGGCCCCAGATAGGGTTCTAAATACAACCTGCTAGCTTTTACTCTCTATTTCCCCTATAGAGGCAACTGATACTGTTTTCTGGAGGATTCATATGCATAAGGTGGATGCCTGCTACTGGCTTGTCTTGCCATGGCAATGACCCAGGCTACTGGCATCCCAGAAACTGGCCAGCTGTACAGTCAACACAAAGACCTGAAGAGGTTCCATCCAGACCTTCTTTGCTGATGAGAATAGGTCAGGGTGACAGCTCCCGAGATGTACTATAAGTAGAATTTTTTTTTTAAATCATATTCATGCTAGTGTGGGGTTTAGTATATAAATGTCTTTTTCCCATAGCTCTAGAGGCCATAATGGAGACTAACTAGTAGTATTACAAGTGGGTAGCCCATCTTTCTAGAAGCAGGGGTGAGTCCTGTTTTATACTTTACCTTATGAAGCTGTTAAGTTGTCAAGAGTTGCAACTTACTTATTAGACATATTACCAAACGTTTAAACCTCCTAGGCAGATTAATTGCAAGGAATGCACTAATTTCTGTTGTGTGTTGCATATTATCTATTAGCAACCTTTGGTATTTCAGGGTTTTGTGGGTGTATGTAATTTTTTGTTGCTTGTATGTTGGTAGTAGCAGTGCTGATATGATGAGTCAACAGGCAGAACACTTGACTTTTATGGTTCACAGTAGGAGAGTTCTGGATTCTGTTTCCATAAGAGGTACATCCATTCCACCTGCATAAAACACAGTACAATACCATATGGTGATATCTACTTCTGACCTAAGCCTGACATGAATTTGGGGCCCATTCTAACTAACTCTAATGTAGCTGCATATGATGGGATGAATTTTTTTGTGCATGGGGGTATACGTTTATACACATATAGACACGTGAGTGCATGATGTATTACTTACAGCACACACATTCACTGGATAGTCACAGACTCTGTATATGTGTAGCTGCAGTAAAACTGATATAGTGGCTCAACAAGTAGAACTCTTACCTTTCACGGATCATAGGATGATGGTTCTGGCTTCTTTTCCATAGGAGGTGCTTTACTTCTATCTGTATAAGATATACTATGTTGTACCCTTGGGAGAGCATCAACAGCTGCCCTGTGTGTAAGACTTATGTGTAGCCCACTAGACAAGTTGGATATCACCAGAAGGTTGACTTGAATACCACACGAGGGAACATATATAAGTTGATATGTATACACACACATGCACATTACTGTGACATAATGCTGTTAGCAGATAAATTCACAAGTAGACAGGTCTCTATTTTACACGTATATATATGCATACATCTTTTTCAGCATGCAGACATTGCACAACTCAAATTGTATGCATTTCCATTTGTTCTAGATCCCTGTTATTGTCACTGATGTTTTTTTTCTTAAGTAATGCAGTTGTAGTTGAGATAATATATTGTCATTGTTATGTTGTAATGTATATAACTGTACATTTGCCCCCCCCACCACCACCACCACCACCACCACTATCTTTTCTATTTATTGCACTTTTTTGGTTTGGCTTGCCTTGTTGTCTCTCCACATTCATTTTCCTTTTTCATCAAAAAACATCCCTAGTACTGCCTGTGCTATACTACAGACCTCTAGGCCCTATCAGTTAGCAAATCCTCCCCCATCTCAGTACCAAGTTGCCGGGGCCATGCCAAAGGCATGTTTATTATAAAGGAGTATTATAGGCCCTTAAGCCCTGCTTCTGGTGTGGCTTCACAAATTAGGGCCACTGTGGTTCCAGATGGTGGCACTGCCAGGGGCAAGAATCCATTTACATAGAGGAGCCAACTAGCAGAGGTGGTAGGGAAGATGGTTGATGGTTGCCTCACTGCTCACATCAGTCACCAAGAAGGACTGTTGGCAGAGTCATATCCTGCCTGGCACTGGCACTACCATAAAAACAGAACACAATAGTGAGGGTGCCCATGAAAGGCTTTGATATTATACTGGGTCCACCATAAACAGGGTGATGCTGCTGGCTTTCCTAGTTGCCGTTTCCCTTTTGGTTCTTTGCCCACCCTGTTTGTCTGATATCTCCTACTCCAATATGCTTCCCCTTCTTCAGTATTTAAGCACCTGCCCTGTTAGTCTTGTTATCTATATTTGTTCATGTGCCCCTGCTACTTATCCTAAACCTCTTACTTTCCTTACCTCCTTCCCTACCTTACCTTTTTGCTATGCATAAAGTAGGTGATTGTCCCTCCAAAAAATTAACCCACTTCACCAATAATATCCTGTTTATTCATTAGCCTTTCTCCTTTTGTAATTCCCTCAGCTTGCTTCCTGCTTTTTCATAACTGACTTATACACCAATTTTCATCCTTTAATTTGGTCAAAAATACATAAAATAATATCGTATTGTCCCTTTAAAGATGTTAGCCACCTTTTCCATCTTGCTGCTTCTCTGAGTACATGAATGTACTGAGCCATATTGTGGCAAGTACACATTCCAGGTTCATGTATGTTTCTCCTTGCATACTATGGCCATCATAAGAGGATAAGGTGCTCAGACCCTTGTTTGCTCATAAGAGGGATTTTTAATTAGCTACTGTGTTTACAAAGCTGTTTTGCAATGTTAATTCTTAATGAGCATCAGGCTGAGTCACACCTTATAGTTAAACAGTGGCCACCCCAGTGTGATCATACCCACCATCTTTTTGAATCCCAGATGGCATTTTTTTAACAGTGCTGCCTCTTTTTTTGTTTTACAGTTTTATAACAAAATGTGATATAGTAGTCAGCTCTGGTGAAATTTAACATTTATTCATAAAGTAGCTAGATCAGGTCTAAATATAACCAAGTCGTTATTTAAACAATTTATTTGCAAGTCTTTGTAAAACTGCATTCTGATTTCTGTGTAAATATTGATTTTTGTGAAAATAATGGTCATTATACGCTACCACATCACTTTCACTGCATTATGCTTGAGATGTCCACTTCCTAACAGAAGTATACTTTTTATAAAAGTTTGTGGCAGTGCTTGAATTGCAAACATTTGTGTTTATAAAATCTACATCACAACTAAGATGACAGAAGAATATTCAGAAAAAAGAGTAAAGGTAAAAAGTAAGATTTGTAGTGTGAGCAGCAGGGGTACAGGAAAGAACAAATTAAGTGTAACAGGTTATTTAAGAAATGTTTCTTTTGATGACAGTTAAATACGTGCAGTGTACTAATATTTTTTTAAATGCAATGAATCATCTCTCTGGCTGTTCATGCTGTTGAATTGGTTGGCTGACATCATTTTTTTTGGTGCATCTCTGCTTGACATGGAGTAGTACCAACAGTAGGAAAAGCAGCTACATTAGGTGAAATCATTTAAAGGGCTTGCTGTCGATAACATCGATATAGGCTTTCTGTGCAAAATAGCCGAGAGTCAGGAATGAAGTTCAGTAGGAAAACATAAGTTGAATATTGTGATCTAGAGATTATATAAAAAAAAAATTATAATATAGTAAATTGGTAGTTAAGTTGAGTAACTGAATAATTAAGAAATGAATGTGTGTGTCAGACAACTATATATGCTAAAATATTTCTATTTATTTGTTTTAGGAATTGGCCTAACAAGATAATTTAAATAGCTACATGTTTTACAGAAAAAAACACTATTTATTAAAGTAGAAGTATATTTGTGAACTAGTGTCTAAATGTGGAAACTAATCATAAGCCCTTATTAAAGGACTTAAGAGGGTACTGGTTTTACAGTGCAGAAACTACAAGAATAAATTGAATGCTATGTCTTATTTTTTGAAAATTCAATCAGATTCTCCACATAGCAGTACAAAAACAACATTGGCAGGGAAGAAAATATGCAAGCTAGAGATGCACATATAAGAAGATGTGTGAAATATTAAACATAAAAAGATATATTTGCATTCCCTTTCAATTTCAAACCAAAAGCGTAAGGATAAAGAGGGAATTAACTGTAGTGAGTACACCCATGCAACCCACCAGGACAAGGAGTTGTTACTGTGAACCAGCTTCTAGCAGAACTAAAGTTATAAAAAAGACATGTTTACTAGTATAGAATACTGCAAATTTCTGTTAATAATGAAAATGGGTAGGTGACATATAATTTGCTGGTAGCTATTCACTCAGTATGTATTTTTAACATGATTAGTTTCGAGAATGAGAAGCAGGTGAGCAGATATATAAAGCAGATGTAATTTTATCCTTCCAGAGTCACTTTACTGTGCTCAGCAGTGAAAGGGCACATACCTATAAATAAGAACTGGTAGGTTGTTATGTGCACTGTTTTGTACTGTCTGAATGTTTATTGACTGAAGAGATTTGCCTGGATTAGCATAGCAGGTGCTACTCTCTCATCACTGTGCGGCTTTCCTAATTATAGTCACACATGTTCTTTGGCACACTTGCTTCCATTTTAAATCAGTTCTATACAGCAGATGTTACTGTTCTGAAATATACAGATTCTAATTTTTATTGCTAATAGTTTGATTTAAAATGTTACACTCTGGTCAAGTGAGTCCTCACAGGCACTGTAAAGATACATGCTTACAGAAGTTTTCTTGAAATGCTATCATTAAATGGAGAACATTTAAGTAAGTAAACCATTAGGATTGAAATGATATTTGGTGCTGTTTCCTAAATGTAAATATTATACTCATTCCATGTCAGCCTGCAACAGTATGTTTAGACAGCCAAGATATTTCTATGTATAATGCTTATATATATATATATATATATATATATATATATATATATATATATATATATATATATATATATAGCTAGATAGAGATATATAAATATATAAGTGTTATGCAGAACAAACCTTTTATATAAGCTTTTTAAGATATGCACATATGATAAAAGAAATACTGGTAGAGAAATGAGAAGATTGGGCACTAAGCATCTCTTTAACATAATTGAACAATTAGACAAAGAAATAATTGTCAAACAAGATGATCCATTAATGCATACTGTCCTGTTATACAAACTGGCATTGCATTCAACAGAATGTTCATAATGGTAAGAACTACATTCATTTTCCATAATCCAAGCTGTAGTTTGAAATCACTGTGAATGAAATAACGTATGCACATAATTATAAAATGACTTTTCAAGAATATCTGCATAAAAATATATGTGTGTGCGTGTGTGAGAGTCTGTTTACATTTGTTTATGTGTGTCATGTGCATACATGTGAAGGTAGCTGGACAAAAAGTTTTCTAATGGTTCCCAATTTCTGTGTTATCTTAGGTGAACTTAATAGAGAAACATAAGTTTTCTATTTAAAAAAAATCACTCTTTCTTTCTACCCATACTGTTTAAATTTGTTCCAAGCTAACAAGCACATTATATCTTAATTGTTTTAAATCTTTTTCTTATTACAATCAGCTAACAATGGCCAATGAAAAATGGAACAGAGTTTGTAACTTCAGACCAAGTAAAATGAAAGAAACACTCCAACTAAAACTTTTATTAGATATAAATGCAAGCTCCTTTGTCCTGAAAAGCATTGACTATTGTTAGATAATTATTCATTTAACTACACTCATTCCAAAGTCTAAAATTAACTGATTACATGATACATTGAACCAACGAATACAATGTACATTCAAAATGTGACAATTAAAAAAAAACATAGAAAATAATTATACCCATTCATTAACAAGGTAGACCCAATGTACGCAGTCCCTAATGATACCCATTCATTAACCAGGTAGACCCAATGTACGCAGTCCTTTTTCAGGGGTGATCCCGAAACAATGTTGGATTAAGTAACATGTTCACAGTCACACAGCAGGCAAATAAGTGCTGAAGGAATCAAACCTTGTATTACAGGAACTACTAGCTTACAAAGATAACCACTGTGCCAACAGCAAGACAAAGAGTAGATGCTACCTTCAACCACAACAGATATGTCAAATGAAACAAATATACTGAAATCATCATGAATATTTTTAAAACTATAGCTCATACCTCTCAAACTCTTAGAACAAAAAATCTGGGCAAAGCCAAAAATGATGGGGGGAACAAACAGGGACAGATTTTAAATACTGCTCTTACAAAGTTAGAAAGTTGATTGAATAATAGATTTTACATTAGCATGAATTTTCTGAAGGATGTAGAGTCTTATACTCAAATGTTTGTCATTATATAATGCCTTCAATCCTCAGCTATTCCCCAGAAAAGTAGAGATTTTTAGGAGGAACACACCAAAAATATGAGGCAAAAATCTGGACATTCTGAGAAAATCTGTACAGTTGAGAGGTATACTATAGCTCACACCTATCTTATATTACTTAAGCTCATATCTTTACTAATACAGTTCTCTAACCCTTGAGGGTAATAAGATTTGAGTTTGCCAGAAGAGATCTTTTTGTTCAAAAGAAACTGAATGTGCCTTTCTCTGCCATTCATTATCAAAATGTCACATTTTTATTTCTCTTTGTACTTGGACATGATTAATGTAACCCATCAATTATCTTTTTCTCAGCTGATTAGGAACTATTACTTTATCAGACTTGATTCTAAAGGCCAAATTATGCCTTTTGTAAAAGTATATTAAGAGTGAATTTACTTCCTTACTGATAGCTTTTGTTCAAGCCTTGCTTTCATTATTGCATCTTTCTGTAGTTGCATTTCTAATATATTATCTGTATGTTTCTGAAAGTCTTTTAATTTTTCCTATATGAATGGTAACTTTAGTGTTATTTAGTAAATCTAATTATTTTAGAAATTGTTAGCCTTCTTTTATATATATATATATATATATATATATATATATATATATATATATATATATATGGGTCACCTTCAGATGCCCGACAACGCTTTCACGACACGGAATCCAACGGGACGAAAACACCGACAACGCAGATGACCGACAAGGTGAGAACCCGACGGACTCGGTAAGTGTGCGATAGAGTGAGGGATTTAGTGTTAGGGAGCGGACAGGTAAGTGTGCGATAGTGAGGGACTGTGGGTTTAGGGGTGGGTTAAGTGAGTTAGGGTTAGGGTGCAGGTAGGGTGTGTGTGCGATAGTGAGGGACTGTGGGTTTAGGGGTGGGATAAGTGAGTTAGGGTTAGGGTGCAGGTAGGGTGAGTGTGCGGTAGTGTCGGACCTTGGGGTTAGGGGTGGGTAAGTGAGTTAGGGTTAGGGTGCAGGTAGGGTGAGTGTGCGGTAGTGTCGGACCTTGGGGTTAGGGGTGGGTAAGTGAGTTCGGGTTAGGGTGCAGGTAGGGTAAGTGTGCGGTAGTGTCGGACCTTAGGGTTAGGGTTTGGGTTAGGGATAGTGGATATGTTATGTTGTGTACTGTGTTGTTTACGTGTAGTGTGTTGGTGTAATGGTTTTCGGTGTTTTGCGTTGTCGGTATTTTTTGTTGTCGGTCTTTTGGTGTCGGTGATTTGTGTGTCGTAAACGCCGATTTCGGCATCTGAAGGTGATCCATATATATATATATATATATATATATATATATATATATATATATATATCTATATATATAGTGCGCGTGTGTGTGTGTATGTATCTTCTATTCAATCTATCTTCTATGTATAATTACTAGCCTGATGTGTAACATCCTCTGCTATCTGAAAGGTGGCATGTATAAGAACTTTTTGTACATGCTTTGCAAGGGTTTGTGGTCTACTCCCACCATGACTTCTCTAAAGTAAAGAATTCTCCTCCCACCAGAACTCTGTTACCATAGACATATGGGCAGATTCAATAAACCCTACTTGGGCTGTGACATGCATGAAGTAGTGCACTGGTTTGTATTCAGTAAGCAGCTCTATGTGGTGTGTAGATCCGTGCAACCACCATAAACACCATGGCATACTAATTACAGCTTAAGCAGCTAAATTGTATGCTAATTAACTGATCCAAGATGGAGGAGCTATTCAACAAGCTGTAAAGCAACCGTATAGACTTGGTGCTGGTTTTCCCTGTGAATTGCAAAACCTATTGGAATTCAACAACGGAAAGGAGTCTACACAGAAAGAATGTTAGGGGCTGCTGTTGATTTAATACATGTGTATGTGCAACAGGCTGAAGTCTATGCTGCTGCAGCTAATAGACCAAGACCAAGAAGGAGAAGAGTTTTCAGACCCATTTAACTTATCACAGTTTGCATGAGGTAGAAATTGTACAGCACTACATGGTGGCTAGAGATACACTACAGGAACTCTGCCACCTCTGTCATCCTCAAATCAGACCCAGAGCAAACTGAGGGGAACCAATACTAGTGAAGACAAAGGTATCTGTAGCACTTAGAATTTTAGCTACAGGAACCTTACAGAGATCAACAGGGGACATACTGGAAGTGCCGTAGACATCTACATCAAGGAGCCCCTGTCAATTTCTGAATGCTATGCTGCAACACTCGAGTAACCACATGTATTTTCCCTATACTTCTGAGGAGAGGACAACAGATATGCAGGAGTTCTACTGTGTTGCACACTACACTGAAGTGCTGGACACCATAGATTGTACACATATAGAAATCAAGGCACTACTCAGGGAACAGGGAAGAGTCTACATAAATAGAAAGAGCTTACACTCTATTAATTGCTTAGTTGTGTGCAATGCTAAGGGAATCATCTTGAATGTGTATGCTGGCAACACAGACAGTTCCCATGACTTACATATCTGGCACACCTCTCAATTGCATCAGATGTTCACTAGGGGTCATATCCACAAGGTAATTTACTGGGGGATGCAGGTTATGCTCTTGAACCGTGGCTGATGACACCCATCAGAAATGCACACACACCTGCTGAAGAATGCCATAATAAGATACATGCTCAAACTAGAAATGTCATAGAGCACATGTTTGGGCAGCTGAAGTCATGGTTCTGGTGCCTAGATACATCTGGAGGAGCCCTGCAGTACAATTCCATGTACATCTACTGAACTCTTCACCATCTGTGCCATGCTTCACAACACCATACTGAGAAAACAGCTTCAGCAGGATCAACAAGGGGAAGGGACACACATTCCACTACCAATGGCAAGGTCACTACAGCCACATGCAGGTGAGGCTAAGAGGCAACACGCAGCATACACACTCACTGCCTAAGGGGCTAAAAACCTCATCATATGCACATACTTACAGTAACATTGATGACAGGCAATGCTGACAACTTTTACCTAGCCATGTAATGGCTGTATACTCCTAGCATCAGACAGACTCAGCCAACTAAAACTGTAGCAACTGCGGGATTTACAAGGTAACTGTTGAACCTGGAGTATTAAAACAAAATTGTGTAATAATACAAATGAATGGCATATCCTTGCACGTTAAGAGCAAACAACTGACCAGGAAGCAAAGACCACAACAAATGAACCCAACAATGGTAGAAACCACTCCAGTTCACAGTTGTAGAGAGAAACAATCCTTTATTGGAAAAACCACTGCAATTCACAGTTAAGTGCTTTTGTCTAAACATAGACTTCTTTTTACAACAACTGCGACTTGTAGTGGTTTCTACCACTGTTGGATTCATTTGCTGTGATCTTTGGCTTTCTTATCAGTTGTTTGTGTTTTGCTTGGTTTTCTGTTCCAGTTCCAGGGATTTCTTATTTTTTGTGGATTATAGCCTTCCATGTTACTTGGTAATGTAAGTAAGTAAAAGGTGGGTGATTGGTACATCAATGACTTCAACTTGTGACAGCAGAGACTTATGTGAATACTTGTGTCCTCTATCAAGTAATAGGCTTCAGCCATCAAAGATTTACACATTCATACCTCTCAAAAGTACTGATGGTCACCGAATGTCCTCAGTTTGGCCTCATACTGTTGTACAGGCAAATCATTAAAGACAGGAGTTAGAAATTAATGAGACACATTTCATTTTCAGACGTCATAACCCACAGAAGATTCTTAAAAATATTGATGCAAAAACTGTTTTGATTCTATCCACTGTCTAACTTTGTAAGACCAAAAAGGTACAATTAGCAAAACAACATCACAAACACAGATATACTAATCACTACATCAGCTATGCACCCTGAATATCAGACACAAAGCTTATGTATCCCTGAATCCAAAAGATAGAAAACAAAGGTATGGCATAGTTATCATCACTTGCATGGGGTGCTGTGTATGTGTGTGTGTGTGTGGGGGGGGTTCAAGAAACCTAGGTTGACACAAATTGTAAGTGAATGCATGTGAGTAAGTAAGAGAAACAGGCAGACATTTAGATAAAGTAACAAATAGCCACTGAGACAGAATGAGCTTTAAGCCTCACAGCCGAACAAAGTAACTGTTGCATGTGTGTGTGCGTATGTGTGTGTCTGTATGGGCCATCCAGGTGAAGTTAGTGTGTTAGTGTCTGCAAGAACACAGCCAAGCTCTGTGCTATCTCTACATCTTGGTATGTCAGACAGCTGTGAGCTGTACATGATACAGGTGGCAGTTCATTGCTGTCATACCTAGCCACGAAAAAAGTGGCTCTGCCAGGAGTTGCACTGACATGTCCTCACCCATGGTCAGATGCACTGCTGCTACCTGAACATGACTGATGTCTGCTGGATGAGCTTTCCTTATGAGAATGTCCAGGACCATGAGCCCATGGTCTGCCATGTCAGGAAGTGGACACTTCAACCACTGATGGAGCAGTTGAAATAGTGCCACCATGGGACCGTGATTGGGCACGACAATGTCGGTTAACATCAGATGATGTGGCTGACCTATGCCCATGTGGATGCCATCCCCCTCCCAGCAGACTTTCCATTACAGACAATGCCCATTCTAATATGTCATTCATCCAATTCATTGAATCAGCAACATGGTGGAGGCAGTCATGCATGTCAGCCTGTGCCACATCTACAACTCTAAGCATTTCTCTGGAGGACCTATTGGTACAGCCAGAGTCAAAAGGCACTGAAGCTGCAGTACCTACACTTCACTGAACAAGTGTCTCAGCCTCCACCTGTTCAATA
Source organism: Protopterus annectens (assembly GCF_019279795.1). NCBI lineage: Eukaryota > Metazoa > Chordata > Ceratodontiformes > Protopteridae > Protopterus > Protopterus annectens. The sequence continues at coordinate 902,048,661 of NC_056726.1, forward strand.
TCTGAGGGTTCACTGGAATAGATTGGCATAGACCTACTGGCTATGTCCAATGCAATTACAGAGGATGGCTGAATGTTAACCTCAGTGTCAAATTCAACCTTTGCACCCCCCCCCCCAACTGTGCCAGTATTTGGCCACCATCATCATCAGAGTCTGCTGGTACTCTGACATCAGGTGGTAAGAGTCCTACACTTCCACTGTCAGGATCACCTGTGATAATAAGCAACAAACACAGGAAAGAAATTAATACCTACACTACTATTGCCCAATATATACTAGCAAACTAACAGTGGTGCCATTATTACAGGCAGTACACCAATACACACAACAGTCCTGACATCCACATTACACATATGGATAAAATGAAAAATTATTTGAACTGCTCATCAGTACTGACATAAAAATGTTTGGCTTACCATGTGCAGATGATTCTGGGGTCTCTATGAAGGATGGTCCTGGAAGAATTTAAGCAAAAGGTAAGGATGCATCATCACAATTAACAGTAACATAGAGGGTTAAAATGTTTTGCTCTTTATATGTCCATTAACAATACTTTTAACAAGAACCTGGATGACACGTCCACCCCAAGTCCATGTGCAATCAACCAGAATGTGTTGTTAACTGTATTGATTTACAAGTATTCCCAACAAAAAAAATTATTTTAAACAGAACTTAAGCATTGCTGTAAATATTTTACTATACAATAAATATTTAAGAGATAGGTGAGCCTGCCTGGAAGCTTCACCTGGGACATACTTGTCCTCATGAAACAGCAGCACCAACATCAATCACATGCTATTGTGCACTTTTCACTGGGCTCTCTGGATCCCTGACAGTGTACAGGAACTCTTCATTTGGTGTCAGTGGTGGCTCAGTAGCATCCCCCCCCAGTATCCATCTGTTCATGTGTCACTGCAGCTGCTCTCCTCTGGGCTGATGAAATCATGTTGGTGTCCCTATGACACACCTGATCATATGTCCTGCTCTGGCCACCTACTACATTTACATTAGCCACTATCTATTGCCAAATTTGCATTTTGACAGACATATTCCCACATCTCCTCTCAAGCACAAAGGCACCATGTCACTTAAATGCTTCTATAATCACTTCATTCTCAGGATAACTGAAGGGGTATTTGCAGAGACTGGGACACCTTGATGCCATAGCTCTAGGTGACATAAAACAAGAGAGAAATAATATGCATAAGTATCATAAGTATATATGGGGTTGGCATAATGGTTAAAATGTTAACCACAAATATATAAAGTACAAGGTTTGATTCTCACCTTTGAGGGAATTGGCTAGGCTTAAAATGGCCCATAAGTGCAGCAAGCCTTGTACTTAACTATGAACCTATAACTAAAAGTTTTACTTAGATATAACACATAAAGGTAGTTTTTTTCAACATTAACCACTGGACAAACAAAAAACAGTCAAGATATTCAAATATATAAAAAAAGATTTATGTGGTTGTAACATATTACAATCACACACAAAGTGAGGTCAGATCCAAAATAAGGAGAATAACAATAGGAAAGCAAACCCCTGTACAAAGAATTTTGTTTGTGTGAAAACAGAAATGGAATTTGGCTCCTGCACCACCAAAATGACAGGCAAATGACATATTTTGTTAACAAACCATCAGTGAACTGCCAAAAGTGCTATCAAATAAACTGTCACAAAACATATGTACACATTTACCATACAACATTCAATTTAATGCAATCGACAGTCATGTCTACCTGTGACTAGCATTCCCCTAGATGTGTATATGGGCCATCCTAGTAGACTAACATCCCTGTATCACTGACAGCATAAAACATTTACATTTCACTGAAATAACAATAGAAGAATTTAAAGAGAAAAACAGTTGTAACAGTAGCACTTGTGATGACAGTTAATAAGGCTGTGCATCTGAGAAAGTAAAATGCCCTGACAAACATGCCTATGCTGTCAGTAAACTTTTAAGTGCATACAGATAAAAGTAGCATTTGCTAATGCATATATCTATCTGTCTGTATATATATATATATTTTATATGTTTTTTTCTTAATGATGTGAGCATATCCAGTATATAAGTGAAAAATGCAATCACACCTTATCAAGATCAGTAGTCTTCTGTGCAGATAAATCCCAAAGTAATATCTTCTTCTATGTTATCCACACAAGCAAGTCTCCTCAGCATCAGGTTCCCTAGCTACATGGTTCCCTTTTTAAAGTGTAGATTCAAGGCTACGGGCATGATGAGGATGCAAATAATGTTTGAACTCATTAGAATTTCTGAATCTCAAATTCTTGCCACTGTGGAGCTGAACTAAACATAGTGCAGGTACTCACTCAGTGTTTGTTGCTAATGGATTGCAACTGTGAATTACTACTGGTAGGGAGAAGGAAAACAACAGCAATTCAGACTCCCTTACCTGAACCAGGTTAGACTTACAAAGTGTAGAAGTAATTGTTTCAAGGTTTTGAATGTACGTAAGCAACACACATTTCACAGTTTCTGTTTAGTGACATCCAACCTTCCCTTCATTTCTTGACAGCTGTATATTATTGTCATTTAATATCCTCGCACATTTTAACCCTTTCACTCCAATGGAGCTCAGGACGTTTGCACTGAAACTTCCAGTGGATGGAACCTAAGCCTTTTGACAGATCAAATTATGTCCTCACATTTCAAATAAATGTTCATATTTCTGGTACCATAGGGGTTATGAAAGAAGTATAAATGGCAAACTTTTCAGCATAAACTATTTTTATGATGGTAGTATTGTTTAGGTTCTAGGTCTTAAACCAAAGATTATAAGTCACAGTAAATACAATAACTATTACATTTGTAATATTTTGTAAACAACTTACAATAGCTGAACAATCACTCAAGTTACACACATACAGTCAGCAGCATTTTATTCTTCTAGCTGGATGCTTTCATATGAGGCTAAGGATTTCTGTCTGTGCTACTTGGTTGTTGAGATATTTAGAAAAATGTGAAAATTATATCTATATAAATTAATAAAACAACAGTTAATATATATTTACCTGCACTAGGCAGAGGTTAAATATTAATGCTGTTGAGTTTTCCATTGTGTAAGATTTAAAATGAAATCTTTTAAAACCTTGTACACACCATGGTTTTGGAATTATTGATGCAAATATGAACAAGCAATATTTGACGCCTAGAGGCGTTAGTAGGAGTTAACTGCAGATGCACCTGGAGGCGTCACTCAGATGTAATGAGTAAAGGACAATGACACAAAATACCTTACAGACTGCATGTCTCAGATTTCTGGTCAGATAAGAGAAAAATGTGCAACAAACACGGAGTGATAAGGCAGAGCTACATTTCTGGAAGCAATAGTCATAAATAGTTGTGTGATCACTCAATACACTACATCAGAAATTAATGCATGTATAAACAAATCAAAAGTGTACAACTGTCCTATGTTTTGTTAATACGGTAGATGGTGTTACAGTTGCTTGTATGCACAATGATTTTCATTCTCTGCTGCAACGCTGTTATCCAACACCTGCAGCCATTGAACACCTGCAGAGATGAAGCAGGCACTCAACAATTTTAAAACAGAAACATTACATCAACTGTGTGTTGGGCGCCATGCAAACACAGTAGGTGGCATTTTGAGGTGGTTAACACACAGAAGTTAATAATGAATACTATAATATCCAATTATTTAACTATTTATGTGGCAGCAGGTGAAATTGCAGGGCTATACTACAGGTGGTTCTGGGTTCTAATACATGAAATTCAACATGTTTTTACTATTGTGTTAGTTCAGTTTGTAGTAATGAATAGGAAAAATTCTAAGTGTTCTTTCACTATTCCTGTAGCACCAGGTATAAATGTAGGGTTGCCATACACATGGTCCTTGGCTCTAATACAGGAAATTCCACACATGTTACTGTGTTCCATTTCATATTACATTAGATATCACTTATAACAATTTGTGCATAATTATAAATAGTGGAGCTAACATGAATTATATGCATGAGGGATAAGACACCCTTACTGTGTTTTGAATGTTCAGATATATGGCTGAGGGCATACTATCTAATATGTTTCTGTAAGTATAATTCTGCTATCTGGATTTGGATGGCCTTCACACTTCAATAAGACACATACACAAATGAATGTATATACAATTATCTTGTCAGGTCACACACATATATGGTTAACACCTCATCTGTCATCTATATTTATAAATAAATCATGACTATGTTTGAGAAGCCTTTCTTCTGTGACAAAGATGGAAAATTCCCAGTGGGGAAGAAAATATTTGTCCCTTCTGCATAGGTTAGAATCCCAAAATGTAAAAATCAGTTTAAGCAGCATATAAAGTCAAATAAAATGTGTCAGGTCATGAAATTGATGCCTCCAGTGCATGTCTGCACATTTAAATCATCTAACAATTACAGCACACACACACACCCCTCAGACTAATGTCAAGTGTCAGCTTAACCTTCCAATTTCCAAAACTGCTTTGCTGTCTGTTTGCCACTGTTACTCTCCACTTAACATCATGCAAACAAGGTTGGCATTGTTGCTCAGGTTTGCACACTACCAGTAAATGTGATATCAGGAATTGGTGGGAAATCATTATTTGTTATTGCACTGTTTTGGGATAAGGCACGTCTGGTATTAGAGGGGAAGGTGTCCAATTTAGGGCTCAAAGGTGGGGTGCTCATGAGTTCAGAATATTTATTGGACTCCTGGTAAAGAGCCACAGCCAAAGGCTTTTGCAGGGGGACTATTCCAGCTCCCAGTACAAGTCTGAGGCTTGGAATAGTCTGGCCAAGGCTGTATCCATTGCAACTGGCATCCCACGCACTGGAGAACAGTGTAGGCACCACTTCAATGACCTAAAAAAGTGCAAGAGGGATACACTCAGTGCTCGGATGAGTTCTGAACTGTGAACATCCCACAGTTGTGTAAGTATGCTAATAAAGAGAATGTATAATATGTAAACAGCTGAATATAGGCATGACTGGTATGCGCTGATATGCATTATGCTATTCTGTTCTTTGCTTTTCACAACTCTGAAATAGATGCAAAGATGCAGGTCTGAGCTGAGCACCTAGAGAGACTGAGAGAAGCAAGTGGCATGTATGCAGCACAAAAGAAGTATTACTATAGCTTAAAAATGTAAAAAAAAATGTTCTATACAGTAATATCAAAATAAGCATGCATATCCTAACTGTAAAATCAAGTATGCATGCATTACTCTGTAACACAAACCAACTTTAGTAGTCAAGTGGAAGACAATAGTCAGAAGTTGTAGGCTGAAATGCCACAAGTAACAAGTATAAAATAATGGAATTCTTTAGTAATAGTACAAATATTAACTTCTTCACAAGTGGCATAAATCCCCTGCTGATAAATGTAATCTGTATATATGGACCAAGCATATGTGAAATATTTGCACATTGCAAGGATTACTTTGAGAAATCTGTAATTATAGTGTTAGGAAGTATACAATCATGTAAAACTTCAGATAAAATAGTTGTGTTATTGTCATAATACATTGTATGTCACATATGATGGTACTAATTTTATCTTTTTGTTTTCTCTCACTCCATCCCTTATCTCTCTCTCTCTCTCTTTATTTCTATTATGTGTCATGAAAATGTCTCCATGTCTTCTATTTATAACAAATCATTAAATGCTTCACAGCACTAGGAAATAGGCCAACCTCAGTGACTCAGCCTGTCCCCACTCCACTGGCTCCAGCACTGACACCCAGCACATCAGGGACCCAACCTGGCAGTACTGCCTCTGCTGCCATGGCACTACCTGTGTCCTCAGGTAGCATGACCCTGGCAGCTGGTGATGTGGTACTCTCCAGCAGTACTGGCAGAGGTGGAGATGTCATCACCTGCCAGGAGATGCCAGGGTTGGTATGTAGGGTTGTGCACAGCACCATTGGTGCATGCCTACACCAAATGGAGAGGCTGCTATCCCTCATGGTCCATATAAGGAGGAGACATCAAGTACTCCAGCAGCCAGCGGAGGAAGGGGATGATGATGACAGTCATGTGGGTGAGCACTAGATTCTCACTGTCCCCATACTTGATGAGCATGAGCTTGTGTTGTTCCATCTCTCACCCCAATCATGGTGTTGCCCAACCTTTTGTGTCTCTCACTGCCCCTGTGTCTTGTCTTGTTTGTTCTGTTTGTTTGCATTTGCTTCCTCACCTACCCAACTTACCCAACACAGAAATACCAATGTCCCTTAACTAGTATTCCTGTCTAACTGAAGAAAAAAAATGTTGGTACCTGTCCCACCAAAAAATATTATCCCATATATAGCTGTCCATTTCACACGTGTCTTCTTGACACACTTGATTTTGATCCAGTTGGCTATACAACATGATTGCATTGTAGTCACACCTCTTTGTGGAGGTGATGGTCCAAATTCAACTATTCTGTATATATTTTCATTTTACACTATTGAAGAAATGGATAGCTATGGTACTTTCCTACCTCCCTCCTGCATATCCCTATATACTTTCCCTTTGTTCTTCCTCCTGCTTGCCCCTCATTTCACCACTTTCCTATCTACCCCATTTTAACACCTATAATCTGGTCACAAATAGAATCACACACAACACACATAAGTAGCAAAATAAAAAAAAAACAAAAAAACAATGGAGCCCTTCACTTTTGGGGCTTTATGTCTGTGCAGAGATTGGCATTGCACATCAAAGCCAAATGATGATGAATGGCTCTTCTGTGGTGCTGTTACCTCTGCACAATGATGCTTAAACATGCTGTGCTACATCAACACATAATAACACATGGTAAATGTAGTATAAAGAATAATTTCATTGCAATATCATTACTTATTTAAAAGTATTACATTCACCTGGATGAACTCTATACTATCTGTGCTGCAAAAGAAATGTGTCAATGGATTTACATCTGCTGCCACAGAGTCAGAACTCTCAGAATTTTAGAAATGGGGTTAGTGTTTGCACACTGTTTAACTGTGCAAATAGGAAAAGTGGTAGAAATACGTATCTTGCATGCACAGACACTTTGCCAACCATCACACAAACCTGCTGCTCGGTGGTGCGCTATGAAAAGTGGACAATAGCATGTATTACTTTTGTTTACTGTCCATTTAGTCTTCATGCCATGAAACTACATGTGGAAACACAAACAAAATGAAGGCATTATCTAAGAAAATGACACATATTTACAATGGAGCCATCTATTACCTCCCCCATGCACTGCATCATGATCTGCCAGTATTTGTTCACAAATATATCAACTACACTATATAAATAAATAAATTCTGTCTTATATACCATGTACATCTTTATAATAACAATACACATTCAGATTTTCCAATACTTCTAGTAATGTTGACACCTGTTTGCAAATAGTTTGTAAAGCTGTCTCTTAAGTATACCTGCATATGACAAACACAACCAACAAACATAATGCACACTCATCAATTTGGTAACATGCAGAACTTTAATAGCTGGACAATTGGACATGGCTAGTTATCCATTTCATGCTGGCCTCCAAACATCCATTGCTGAGGTCATCCACTATAAATTGTCCTGTAGCCTTTTAAAAGTCTGACTTATACTGTGATGCTTGTAAAAAATACAGAGTTCTCTAGTCTGTGTGCTTAGATAATTAGGGGTTCTGTTCTCACTACAGCCCACTGGGAGGTGTGTATGTGTGTCTCTATCTAGTCAGATGAGCTTAAGTGTGTATCCTGCAGTTACCAGTCCAATTGCATGGATTGCCAATATTTTGACACTTGCACATGTGTATACTTCCATTTCATGCAGTTTTTCCAACATCCACTGCTGATGTCATCCTCTATAAGTTGTCCTGCAGCCTTTAAAGTCAGACTTTTGCTGTAGTGCTTGTGTAAAGTACTGAGTTCTCTAGTCTGTGTCTTAATTAGGTAGGGGTTCTAATCTCACTGTAGTCATTTATGGTGTGTGTGTGTGTGTGTGTGTGTGTGTGTGTGTGTGTGTGTGTGTGTGTGTGTGTGTGTGTGTGTGTGTGTGTATTTATGCATTTGCTTGACATTAGAGAGAGCATTTTACACCAGCATGTGGGACAGTGGTGTTGCCATCTTCTCCTCATTAAACACTGCTGATGTAATCACATATAAACTGTTGTCTGATACTCTCCAAGTCAGACTTGTGCTGTGGTGCTTGCCTTAAATACAGCACCCTCTAGTTGGTGTACTTAGGGAAGGGTTCTGTTCTCACTGGTGTGTGTGTGTGTGTGTGTGTGTGTGTGTGTGTGTGTGTGTGTGTGTGTGTGTGTGTGTGTGTGTGTGTGTGTGTGTGTGTGTGTGTGTGTGTGTGTGTGTGTGTGTGTGTGTGTGTGTGTGTGTGTGTGTGTGTGTGTGTGTGTGTGTGTGTGTGTGTGTGTGTGTGTGTGTGTGTGTGTTTATGTGTGTGTGTCCTGCTATTACCATCCTCCTCTCACAAGACTCTGCTGATGTCATCAGCTATAGCTGATTTGTAGATGTGAAGTATTTCCATGAGGTCAAGGTCATAGACTGGCTTGTAGGTCAGGTACAACTCACCTCACCCTATACAACACAAATTACAGTGATAGGGCTTTCAGTTTATCCACATACATAATGATGTGGTTTGTAGGCCTTGGATTTTCTGGGTGAGAAACCCCTGTGGACTCTTCAGCTGTTGCAGGTGTCTGGTGAGGTACATACAAAAGGGAGCATTATACTCTATCAGTGTTCTGGCTAGGGTCATGTACAGTGCTGGTATAACATCCTCATATCTGGATACAATGCCCTGACTTATGAAATGCACAATATAGTATTTGCAGAAGGCAACCATAATGATACATTTTGGCATTTATTTGTTGACAGTGTGCATTTGGCAGCAATCATTTGTCTTTATGTTAACATCAGTGGTGGACCCAATGATGCACACATTATGCAATAATCAGCAAACCTGGTAAGCCAAAGGTTCTATAATTTAGCCTGGACTATTGAGAAATAGATTACCAACAGTAAAGAGCCCAGGATATATCCTTGGGGTATGCCACTGGTGACAGCTCTACTGGTAGAGGTTGATTCCCCAACTTATACAGCATGTGTTCTGTCAGTGAGACAGCTGGTTAACCATCTAGTGACTTAAGAGTTAATCCCCAATGAGGAGAACTTCTCAATGATACCTGACTTGGGGATTGTATCCAAACCCTACCCCAGATCAAGACAGGCAGTATGCACTGTATTACCTTCATCCAGGCCTTTCATACAGAATCAATGGGTTGTGACAACATCACAGATTGCCTATAGCGTGACTCAGAATATACACCTACCTGACATGGTCAGATACACTCTTCAACACACCATCCAGATGGAATATGTTCCCATAGAAGTGTGTCCATCAACATGCATCCATCTGAGTCAGGGGGGCAACACCTGTTGTATGCATGTATAGACACATACTGACTCTCCTCATCTGTGAGGTAGACCAACATATAATCATGGACCTTTTCAAAATGGACACTGGTAACATCCCAGCTGAGTGCAAAAGACATGTGTGTATCATTAATGGTACATCAATGTTTATTACATCTGTTAGATGTCCTCAAGGGGGTGATCGAGGGCATGAATGATAACAACACTATCATCCTGTGGAAGTTGACCAGGTTAAGGCATTTGATACAAATCCACACTGAGGTATTCCCTCAGCACTTTCAGATGTGGCCATAAACACCTATATCACCAAGTGGGTATACCACTGGATCACATATGCAACATCTAAATATGTTGAAATGTGTGAAGTGACCTATATCTTGAGTCCAGTAATCAGGTTAGTACAGCAGGGCTGTTCTAGACCCTTTACTATCCATTATTTAAGTCACAGATGTCAAGAATGCCATATCCATCCTGTGTCCAAACAGCTGTCAGGAGGACTACAGATTGCGGGCAACACTCCAACTGTAATATTAGCATAATACAGACAATATCAACACACACCAATGATTGCTGCCACAGCCATGGCAACACGAGATAAATCAAAAACATGAGGGGATTTGTTATATTATGAAAACAAACACACAGCCCAATGAATATGTAGATATCACACCCTTATAAGCAGATCACGTGGTATGTGACCTATGTCCTGGGGTAGATGGTATGTGGAATCTCCAGCACCATGTGGCCACAGTGGTGACTACTCCCTTGTATGTAACACAATTAGTGAGTATATGTAGGACATACACTTCAAAGGCCATAATACCTCCATAGTTTACAGCCTTCATCATACCAATAACTGAGTACAGTGCACCCTTCTTCATGTACCTCCCTACACATCTTCCAGTGATGTGTAACTGAAGTGTACCATCTTTGCTGCAGTGAGCTCTCACACATCTTATTGGCCATACCCAGGCATTCTTTTAGTTGCATAAACATTACTGTCTGATAGTACAGAACCCCCATCAAGGTGTTATACCAGATGCATGTTTGATACTGGTTCTGGTGATGCATACAGTACACACATAACTGTTTGATGGCACAGGTTATATTCATGACAGTATGGATTGTGCCAGTTATATGCCATGCACACCAGACAACTTTATTTATTATTTATTTATTTCCAGTTTGATGACCGCCAAGGTCCACTGGGCTCAAAAAGCCCATTTTCAGTGGAGGCCTGGGGAGAAAAGCTCCGCATTACATACAAGTAAATCAAACATAGAATTATATAAAAAGCAAATGTAGAATTATATACTGAGATGTAGCAAATTACAAATGCAAAAAATGAACACTCTTCATAACATACACACATAGTTGATTAGAGAGTCATTTGCATAGCATATCGTTGAACTGAGGCAGCAGAATAATCTGAACAAAATACTAAAATCTATCAATATTGTAAATCTTCTGTTAGTAGTTGCAAAGACTGAATATTTGAAAGATAGTAGTAAGTATAGGTTTTGTAGAATGTGGGAGAATTATAGGTGGAAAGTTCTGTGTGTGCTATGTACACATTCAAGATTGTGGTGAAAGAAGAGAGAGGGAGTTGAGCAGTAGAGAAGGAGGCAGTTGCTTAGTAGAAATAGATTCTGGTGCAAGCAGAGAGAGGCAGATGCACAGTGGAGAAAGAGGCAGTTGTTTAGTAGCAAAGTGGAGTACACAAATGGCAGAGATGATTATCTTAGCTAGTTAGCATCATCTCTTAGTATCAACCTTATATGTAGGTAGAAAAGAGAAGTATTCCCAGCTAGGGAGAGAGAGTAGAGATAGTAAGCTATGTACAGTATTTACATTATATACATTCAAGGTTTTGATGTTATATTATGTTAGATTCAGAGAGGGGCAGCTGTAGAGGAAAAACAGCATGGTGTAGAGGTACATGAGGAAATACATGCGTAAGAAACAATAGCAGGATTAGGTAGGTAGAGTGCAATTACATTTCCAATTATGGGAGAGGTAGGAATGAAGCTGGGATTTGAAGTGTTCAAAGTTTTTAGAGACTCGTAGTGGGGGTGGGAGAGCGTTCCATTTTCTGGCTAAGGAAAAGGATAGGAGAAACTGGCCAGCGCGACATTTTGGTTTGTATACAGAAAGTAGATTTAGTTGGGCAGATCTTAGGGGTCTGTGAGATGTGTAAAATGGTAAGATATTTGTTAGAGCAGGGCATGCAGTAGGTTTAAAGATTAATTTGTGGACTGTAGTAAGTTGGAGGTAGTCAAGGTAGTTGGGAGCTCTAGCCAGTTTAGTATGCGGAGAGAGGTACAATGGTACGAGGAGTGGTTAGATTTAGTAGCGAATTTAGATATTTTGTTGTAACAGATTTCTAGTTTTGCAGAGATGGTGGAAGAGAGGTTGGTTAGTAGTGGAGCACCGTACAGTAGTGACAGTAGTAAGTAGATAGTGGTGAGAGTTTGCCTTGTAAAAGGAGAGAGAAAGTGAGAGTTTCTGTATAGCATACCAAGTTTCTGATGGGTTTTCTTAATATTTAGTTGGACATGTGTATTGACTTTCAGCTGTTCATCAATGGTACCCCAAGAAGTTTAGCAAAAGGAACAACTTTAATAGTGGAGTTGGTATGGCTGATGATATTGAAGGATTGTTTGTTGGGAGGGATGGCTTTTGAGGGGGAGAAAAGAAGGATTTTGGATTTATTGGCATTAAGGGAGAGATGGTTTTGAAGCATCCAGTTCTCTGTAGTTGTAAAGGCCAGTTAGGTTTTTGCTTGGAGCTCGGGAAGGCTAAGAGCAGAGCAGACTAAAGTGGAGTCATCTGCATATTGCACTATTTGAGTGTTTGGAATCGCAGTGTGAAAACCATTGATGAATATATTAAAGAGCATTGGTCCGAGTATAGGCCCCTGGGGGACCCCGGTTGGGGTAGGTAGGAAGGTTAAGGTACCAGTTTGCCATTTCACAGCCTGGGATCTGTCAGTGAGATAACTTTTGAACCATGTAAGGGATTTTTGGGAGAGATTGAAGTTAGAAAGGTGATTCAGAAGATGGGTATGGGAGACAGTGTCGAATGCCTTGGATAGATCGAGAAGGACAGTGGAGACAATTTCTTCAAAGTCATGGGCATGGTTAACTATGTCTAAAAAAGAGAGGAGAGTAGTTATTGTACTATGGCCAGGATGGAAGCCATGTTGTGTATGGGTGAGGAGTTGATTATTGATGAAGTAGAGCATGAGTTGCAGGTGGATGCATTTTTCAAGGATTTTTGAAATTGGGGAAAGAATGGCTATTGGTCGGAAGTTAGAGATGCTATTATTTTGCCTCCTTTGTGGAGAGGCATGATAAAGGCAGCACACCATAACTTGGGGACATAGGATTCCTGGATAGCTGTATTGATGAGAATGTTGATGGGGATGGCGACATCATCTGCAGCAAGCTTGAGAAAGAGTAAGGGAATATTGTCAAGGGCATTGGAGCATGGCTTAAGTTTGGAAAGAAGCTTTTTGATGTAGGAGGATGAGACAGGTTTTTAGATGAAAATTGGGGGGAGGATTAGGAGTGGAGGGTTGAGGAGAGGAATGTGAAGTGGGACTGGGAGGAGGGGAGGAGATGTGGTTGGGGAAGGTCTTAGTAAGTTCAGCTATAGAGTTGGTAAAGAAGGAATTAAAAAGTGTGGCAATTTCTGTGTCAGTTTTATTGTTGTCAGGACAGGGATTGGATTTGGTACCAGGGTGCAAAAGAGGGTTGATGGAGTTCTAGAATTGTTTAGGAATTTTGGAGTGGGTATCCTGCAGTTTGGTGTAATAAGATTTTTTATCATTTGTAACATGCTTTTTGGTTAGATTGTGGAGTTGCTTAGATTTCAGGAAGGTAGCAGGGTGTTTATTTTTGTTGTAGTTTCCAGGTCTTGTCTGTTTGTAGCATAAGTGTTTTGGTGTCCTTTGTTAGCCAAGGGGCAGAGTTGGGTTTTATTTGTTTCATTCTAGGTGGGGCTTGGGTGTTTAGGATGCCTAGGAAGGTAGAGTTGAAGACGTCTAAGGCCTTATCTAGTGGAAGAGTTTTTAGGTTGTCCCAATTTGTTAGTTTAAGGGTTTTGGAGAATATAGAAGGGTTAAAGTTTGTAAGGATACGAGTGTGAGTGTATTGGTGTTGGTGAGGGGAGTAGTGAGTAGCTCGGTGAATGAAGGTTGGGAGATGGTCACTCATTGTGTCAGGTAGTATACCAGAGTGAGAGATCTTATTAGGGTGGGAGACTAAGATCCAGTCCAGAGTGGACCCTGGGGGGTTGTTTTTGCTAGGTCTGGTAATGCCATTTGTTAGTTGGGTGAAATTAAATAGATTGATAGATAGGGAGGGATTATTGTTATTGATTCTATTCCAGTCAATGTTCACATCACCTAATATGTATGTCTTAAGTTTAATATTAGTTGAGGCCCATAAGAGAATGTTTTCTAGAGTGGTAGTATTATCTCCAGGGGGGATATAGATGGCCATCACACAAATACTTTTATAGTTATTCAGTTTGAGAATTCCTATGACTAGTTCAGCATTGTTGAATTGAGGAGTCGGGTTCTGGTAAGGAGAGAGGTTCAGTAGGCCATTATAGATTAAGGCTACTCCACCTCCTTTTTTGCTTTGGCAGTCGCATCTGAGTGCTTGAAAGCCAGGGGGTACAGATCTCAGAGTCAGTAATGTGAGGTTTTAGCCATGTCTCTGAGACTGCTACTATATCTGGTAGAATATGATTAAGCCATGCATGGAAGAGTGCTATTTTGTTTTTTACACTCTGGGTGTTAATGGTAATGAGCTTGAGGTATTTGTGGTTGATATTATTTGAAGAGATAGGGGGAGTGTGATTGTTGCTAGTCTTGGGTCTAGAGTTGGGGTGAATGTCTCCTGCTAGAGCAAGCCAATTAGAGGAAGAATGGAGCAGGACCTTTGGTTTGCAACTTGTATTTAGTGGGATAGACAATTTTACTTTGGTTGTAGGAGGCTTTAATGAAATGGTTAGAAGTTTTAGTTTGAAATAGTGAAGAAGGTTAGGATGAAGTAGAGAGGGGGAAATGTGAAAGTGGGAAGTGATGGGATGGGGATGGGGGAGAGTGGAGGAGGTGAAGGGAGAAAAAGAGGGGGGTAGTTTGTAAGAGGAATAGAAGGTTGCATTGAAGACAGATATTAGGAGCAGAATGCTTATAGAGGAGATAAGGGAAGTTTGTGGAAGTGGAGGAGTCAATCTTAATAGGAGTAAATAAAATTTGGAGCAGGAAACTGGAATAATAGGGGAGTGTTTAGTGAAAAGGAGAGGAGTAAGGTTGAGAGTACAGGCAGGAAAGGGTAGAGAAAGGGAGGGATTACTTAGTTGATGAATGTTGGGAGGGGGAGGGGGAGAGAATAGGATTGGATTAGGGGAAGGGTAGGAGAAACTGGGTTGGAATAAAGGTAAGAGTAATGGGCTGGGTGAGATTTGGGGGTAGGGTAGGGGAGCAGAGTGAGCCCACAGGGCAAACGAAGCGAGGCAGACCCAAAGGACTGACACAGCAGGATGGTGAGAAAACCAAACCAATCAGTAAAGTCAAAGGTAAGTATAGAGGAAGGTAAGCAGGGGAGGTAGAGGAAGGAATTTATAGATGTTTGTAAAGAAAAATTAAGAGGTTTTAGGATAAATATGGACTGAGATATGAGAGAAGAAGAAGAGGAGAGTGAAAAACTAGGGTTTTAATTCTGTAGGTGGAAAGTAATAAGAGAAGGCATCAGAGACAGGTAAAGACTGCCATCTAGTGGTCAAAACCTGAAATTGCACAGAGTGGAAACCACAGCCGAAGGCTGGAGATTAGAAAATCAGAACGGAAGGCTTGAAGGAAATATAGCTACTAAAAGGCTAGGAATATGTGGGTAAGGGGGGTTCAGAGTAAAAGAAAGCAGAGCAGAGGGGGTATGGCTGCTGGCTATACTGGCGGGTTTACACAAGAGACCTAGTATGTTAGTTAGTACAACTGGCTTGGATCGATCATAATGTCACATACAGGTATAGCAGTGTCCATCCTTACACCTCCAGTAGAAGTTACAGTGTCAGGATGGTCTGCTTGATTACACTCATAGATTACTGAAATGTTATAATAGTTGTACAAGTGTGTTCGTGAAGAACCATGTATGATCACTCATTATCACATGTGTCATAGCCATGGGATTATTGGTGGTATTATCCTGATATTGTCCGTGATGGTATGTGCTTCTGTTTACTGTTGTCTATGAGCTTGTAACTATGCCCCACTTGTTGGAGACCTCTGCTGACATTACAGTCATATTCAGGCAAATCAGTTTGCACAGCTTCCCAATATGCACCCAATCCTGATTGTATATAACATCCCTGATATATGTCCTCTCCATTTTTCATGTCAGGATGCTTATATCACAAAGACATATTCTCCATTGTTATGTCACCTTGTCTGACAGTCACATTATATACATTTTCCTTGTGCAGTCTGTACTGTACCACGATGATATGTGATTAGTGTTCCTGCTACAACTGTCTTCCATTTACATGCCCTCATCTGCTGTACACTATGATGCTTCACCTGTCCTGCTTCCCTGTGTTCATTCCTACAATTCAGCTGTGTGTCTCTAATCAATACACACTTTTCCCTGACGGTTTATTTTAAATGGCAGTACATGTACCATTACAGACCATTTACACAGCTTTTGTTCAGAATGCCTGAAATGGTATTCAACAATACTCTGCACTGTACACACTGTCCTGTAATGTGTTTGGACATTATACTTTGCTATATTATTAACCCTAGTAATCATTGTGGCATTCCACTCAATTCCACAGACCTAGTTTGCCAATAGGTAAACAAGTCTATATTTCTGCAGCTATCTGTGTTGCTTTACATGGTTTTCTAGGTGGCAACAGTGTTGTCAGCCATGAAACCATGATTGTTTACTTTTAAGTGGTGAGTGGCATGAATATGTAATTAGCACTGCTGGTCACCACATAAACTCCATGCAGGCTTCGCGCAAATCCTTCAATGAGTTTATTGAATCACAGCGATATTCTGGGAATTTTTCACATTTTTGCACTATTGCTAACAGTTCCTTTTCTAATTGAGCATCTCTTATTCAAATGTAAACCGTCTTAACCAGAGGTAAACTGATGCCACACTTTCAATGAATGGCATCTTCTTATAACATGGATGGCTTATTTATGACATGGCATCCACAACCTGTCTAATAAGTATTTCAAAATTCTTATGTTATTTACAGCTCTATTCCCATGCTGCTTCTTTCTCTGACAGGTTTCTCAGATACTTAATTACGTGAGACATATTAAGTACAAACTTTGCAAGTTATCTTTTATATACCTGCTTAGCTGCTGTTCTTAGCATTTGCACTATTGCTTGGATTTGTTTTCCTGATTGGGTTTCAGACCCACTGATATTAGAATGTGATCCGTGTACTTCAGAACACCTGTTGTGATTCTCTTGCATAAAGATGATGCTCTCACTGCTAACCCTGGAAATTGCAGGCCTATTAGTAGCATTTAGAAGGCCATGGAATATTTTATAGCTAAAATAATAGCAACAACATAAGTGACCTTACATCCATATATACAGACTAGTTTGACTTTGTAAATAAAAAGATCATGCCGGTTCAACTTTGTTGAGAATTTTGATGGGGTTAAAGAGGCACTTAATAAAGGATATAGTGTCCACACTGCCTGCAAAGGTCTTGCCAAGGCCTTCAGCACTTTTCCTATAATGGAATTATTAGTAAACTGTCAAAACTCGATATTAACCCCTACATAGTCCACTGGATAGATAACTGGCTAGCTGATAGAGCCTGTACAGTTAAGTTTGGGTATGTTTGTTCTAGACAGAAGCACATCACCATTGGTGTACCACTCAGCTCTGCCCTGTGCCCCTCATCTTTGGTATATACTTCTATGTCATGAAAGCTGATATCAACATAGTATGGCTAGCCAAATTTGCTGATGATTGCAAACTGGTGGGGGAGATTCTTGAATCCCATTCTGATGCTGAACTTCTTCAGCAAGGGCTAGGCCAAACACATGCTAGCTGTTTTAATTATGGTCTTACCCTACATGCCAGGAATTGTGGCATATTTTCTTTTCATAAATCTAGCACTACTACAACTTACCATGTAGATTAAATCTGACATGGTCATCTAGCACATGGGCACCTAAGTTGGAAAGAGTCTGCTTTGACTGCCATGTCAGTGTGACAATTAGAAAATCTTTCTTGTTGAATATAATTTCCATTTTGGCATATACTTTTTAAAGAACCTAAACCAAATTGAGAGATCTCAACATTTCCTCACAAAAGATTTCAGGAATTAATATTTTCAGCTCCTCTCATAGATTAAAAACCATGTTTCTCTACTCATTGTATTGCAAATTCCTAAATGGCAGTCTCTGCTTACCTTTCCATGCTTCAAATGACTCAGCACCCCTTGAACTCCTTCAACTAAACAGAGCCCATGATAAAGCAAACATCCACACTAAAGCCTAAACCTGTATAGCAATATCAATGACACAGATGATGTGACAGGTACCCAACCCAACACATTCCCCCATTTGTAGAATAGTCAGCACTTACATATAAAGTAGGGACCTTCACTAGCTACCTGTAAAACAACTCTGGAAGACTGATGACAAATTTTCATCTGTAATATGTGCAGAAAAAAATCTACTTAATGGTCTGTGTTGTCTTCCACTAGAACTCCGTAATGTTCTGAACTTCTTGATGATTTTTGCTTATAAGAACCTATGGAACTATTAGCCTATGGTTGTTTATACACACCCTTTAAACTGTCTTATTCTCTACTGTCTGTAAGTGATCATGATTGTTAATGTCAGCTTGCAAATTCCCAAACTTCTCCTCAACGGTGGCTAAAAGCTATTACAAATAAAGTCCAGTACTGTCATCAACTAACAGCACAGTTTTAATGTAGCAATGCAGCAACTTGTTTTTACTTAAAAACAGTCTGGCAGTTCACAAGTTGACATTAAGTTATTATAGAAAGCAAAGGGGCACTAAGTGAGTGTGTTGTCTGAGGTTCTAAACTCTCTTACTACACAGAACTTTCTCTTGACTGCACAATAGATTCAAATGTTTAGATTATCTTCTGACAAGTTTTTACATTCTCTAATTGCATCTGGTTTAAATGTCACATTTTGTCCATCAATTCTCAATACTTCTTGGTAAACATCAACCTTCCATAGGTTTATAGGTTCAAACGTATTTACTAGGCTATTGATCTGTGAGGATCTTAAGAAGCCCATCTTAACATTCCCATGGTAGTTTTTAGCCCTTATATTTTGCATACAAATAACCCAGAGGTGGGCAGAGCAAGGATATATTGCGACACATATTTGTTGCTGCTATCTGTGAGGGAAATAGGTGGTAAACCAGGAGTATTACTAGCCTGGATTATGCCAAGAAAAGAGACAATGTGCTGAGATTGCACAGTTTTTGTGATTTAGGTCCTACATTCTTTTATTTTTTAGCAAGAAGGCATCCTGGTTACTCAGGTTGTAATAGTGGGTCATTGTATTCAATGACTGAGTACAGTGGAAAGATTACATCAATGGACCTGGATGCTATATCCTTAGAAATAAAATGTCCGATGAAAAATGACTTCCTTACAATAGCAGATAAGTGATGATCAAAGGACAGTTTATTGTCAGTATAGGTAAACAGATCCCTGACTACAGGATCAACTTTTAGAGGTGTATTTTCAATGTGATCATTACAAAGGAAATCATGCTTGGAGATGGATATGATTATACTTTTGATGACATTTAGTTTTTGTCCATGGTTTTGACAACAGCTATTTGTTCAGGAAAGGCCCTCTTGCAGTATTTTGGTGTCCTCTGCAGAGTTCATAATGGCACTAAGTTTCCAGTCATCTGCAAACTCGTTAGTCATAAATCATCAGCATTTGCTTTGACCTCCAAAAAAGTAAATGCAAAAGTGAAGTGACACAAGGACTGGACCCTAGGAATATCACTACTGACAAGCCATTTGGAGGAGGAAGATCCACCAACTCTGAATTGTATAGGTTCTATTTGTGAGATAAGTTAATATTTAATGGGTTGCATAGGGATTTACATTTAGCTAGGAGAGTTTATGTATGATACCTGAGTGTGGGATAGTGTTGAATGCCTTTGTGAGATCAAGTTATGTGGTGGGTACCGATTTGCTCTCATCCAACCTCAATGAATTTCTGAAAGAAGTCAACCAGCTTAAGCAGGTAAGACCTATCCTTAATGATCCTATCCAAATTGGTTAGAGAGTTTGTAGGTCACCTATATCCTAATTTATTAATTCCACAATGAAACTTTAATAGCCTTACAAATGAGTCTGGTCAAGCTTGTAAGTTCATAGATTCCTAGGTGATTTCTAGGCTAATGATTTCTGGGGCCCTCTTTAAACTCAGCCTCACTTACTGAATGTATCTGGCAGGTTGATATTCTAAGTCTACATGACTTGGGCATGGGTAGTCAAGCATTTACAGGTTGTCTCTATATATGTGAAACAGGTGCCATAACGGGGGTAAATTTCAAATTCCCCATCCCCTTGAGCAGGTTATGTTTGAAATGGGTTAGAGAACAGCTCTGCTTGGCATGGATAGGAAGGCTGGTCTAGAGAAGTGGTAGTCTCTGAGACACATACTTGTCCTTCTAGAATGTACTATTTACATTACCTGTGATGTTTAGGTCCCTATATTTGAGTAATTCTAATGCTGTTTGTTTTGCAGATGTGCAACAGGTCAGAGTGGGATAAGAGGATGATGTATCACTTCTAAGCAACCTGTAGGATACTGAGTTCAGAGACAAGATTATGAGATGGTCCACAAATGACATATTATTTATGACCTGTATTGTTTTTGAGAAGAACCTCTGTGGACACTCCAGTTTTTGCTTATACCTGGTCAGGTACGTTCTAAAG
Source organism: Protopterus annectens (assembly GCF_019279795.1). NCBI lineage: Eukaryota > Metazoa > Chordata > Ceratodontiformes > Protopteridae > Protopterus > Protopterus annectens. Next base: position 902,069,080 of record NC_056726.1, read on the forward strand.
AGGATGTTGTACCCAATGACCAATCTGATGATGGCAGAGTATAGCAGAACAATGTCATCCTTGGACCTAGGTGCTATAATCTTGCTTACAAGATGTGCAACATAGAATGATTTCCTTACCACCATGGGCACATGATCATCAAAGGCCAAGTTGCTGTCTACATGCATTCTCAGATCCCTGACTACTAAGTTTACTCCAAGGGGTGTACTGTCAATGTAGCAGTTTTCAGGGTTAGCCATCTTCTTAAAGGATACTATTAAGCCTTTCTTGACACTGAGTTTTAGACTATGACTCAGGCACCAGTTATTTACCAGTGCCAGACCTCCTTCAAGGGTATTTGTGTCATTGGGGGATTGTATGACTTTACCTAGTTTACAATCATCTGCAAACTTGGCCATTCAGTGGTCCTAGACATTAGACTTGACCTCAGAATAATAGATGCCAAAAATTGAGCGGCCCCAGTACCAAGCCCTGAGGGACTCTGCTAGTGAACAACTTCTTTGTGAAGGTAGACACCACTATCCTAACTTCTTGGGTGGTATCTTTTTGCCAGCTGGTTATTCAGTATGTAATATAGGGGTCTATACCTAATCCCATGGGAATTGTGCCAAAAGGTTTGGCCAGGTCACTGTAGGCAGTATGCACTTGTTTACTCTCATCCATTGCTTTGTTGACCTTCCCAAAGTAGTCCAAAAATTTGAATACGTGTGGCATGCCTTGATGAAACCAAACTTGGTTGAATCCAGTGACTGAAGTTTATTATTTCCATGATAATTCTTCAGACTTATGGGTCTATAGATGGCCTGCCCTTATGCAAAAGGATGATACCTGCAATCCTCCATTCACTTTGCACAAAACCTGTCTGGAGGCTGCAGTTAAATGGTGATTTTAGAAGTCCAAATAGGTCATGTTTCACGCTATTGAGGAGATATCCTGGGATATTATTGAGACCCATTGATACAGTGTTTTTGGTCTTAGTGTATTGAGGACATTTTTTCTAGTGATAGTTGAAGGTGTTATGGTTTAGGGTATTTCCTGAGGGGTGTCTGGAGTGAACGGGAGATAAACTTGGAGCTAAATTTATCAGTCAGTAAATTTGCTATAGCTTCCGGCTTGGTATAAATGGCTCCATTTACAATTAATTCAGAACATTGCTGTGTATTGCCATTGAGGTAGCAGACATAGCTAAAGAAAGCCTTGTGATTGTCCTTGGTGTGGGAAGTTATTTTTACATCAAACATAGACTTTATTAGCCCCCTAAGTTGTTTGTTTAGATTAGTGAGGGAGTTTTTATCGTGCTGGGCATTGCACTTCCTACATTTTGCCATTATTTTATTTATTTTGTTATACAGTCTATTGATGCTGATATTCCAACAGGATAGTTGTGTTTTTGTTTGTCATGTGCTTTTCTTAGGTAGGCACAGATGCCTTAATACAGCACTTAACATGATTTTACAGGGTTTCCATGAACAATTCTGCATAAGCAATGATGTTCTGTACATTGAGTAAGAATGGAGTTTTGCCAAAGTGTCATTTAATCATAGGCAGTTTGCCTTAGAATAATTCCTATAAGGAGCAAGGTTTGCTGGGGTCCAAGATTTTATTTTTATTTCCAAGAAGACAGTTTTATTATCCAACTATTATTAGTGAGGGCGTTACATTAGGGGACAGTGTACTCCCATGTTTGTGAGGCCCAGGTCAAGGATGTTTTTGCCCCTGATGGATGCATGGACTGTCTAGTCCAGGGTAGTTGGGTTAACAAAATACAGGAATCTCTGGCTATGCATTTTTGTAGTTGTGTATGATTCACAGTTTATAGCAAGCTAGTTAAAGTCACTCATGAGTATGGTGTTGAGATGAATGGGGAGTATCTCCAGCACATTTAAGTATGAGCTATGAGTTTCCTGGGTCATAGAGTCAGAACTGTAGCTTGTAGTATGGGATTTTTCCCATGCTGATTTGGAAGTGGAGATGCTCAAGCACATCATACAGTTTGACAAGTATTGAGGTGTGTTTTTTATTTTTTATTTATTTATTTATTTATTTATTTATTTTTTATAAAAATTGAAGGACCTCCAGTTTTTGTTTCTTTGTGTGCAGTAACTGGTCTAAATGTGCAGAAGGCATTGTAACTCTACTCTGCTGGAAGGATCTCCACATCTATAAACCATGCCTCAGCAACTGCATAGAGATCTACATTCTCTAGAGTTAGGAGAACTTGTAGGGAGTGGAGTTCCTTGCTTAGACTCCTGCTATTAAGAAGTAACACCTTCAGGCTTTCTTGGGTTGGTTTTCCTATGGCAGAAGTTTTAACAGATTGGCAGTGTCTAAAAGGCTGTATGGTATGGTCAAGGTTGTGGGCAATATTCAAAGGCAGAAAAGGGATAGGTGCAGACCATCTCTGGCAAAGCATCATAGTCTGCCAACTATAACCTTCCAAGCTAACAAATATTGTACTCCCTTTGAATGACACACAAATCTAAGCCAGTTATAAAAATCAATTATTTTCCATTCTTTTTTTGGCATTATCCCTGGAGGAGGTAAAATGCTGCTCAATGCTAGGATCATACCATCCTGGCTGCCCTCTACTGCAATTAGACTGCAGACCAAAATCTTCTTTATGTAAGAAATACTGTACGATTTTACCCAGAGTGCAGTAAATAACCAGCTTTAAACAATAAACAAAAACAGAAGTTCAGAAAAGAAACTCAGAGACAAAAAATCAAGAGCCCTTATAATTAGGTAAGAATTCAAGAACTCATCAAATAATGCACACATTTAAAAGCAGCCAAAGTATATTGCAGGATAAAATGCAATACAGTGTGCAGCAAATATTAATTTCTGGATGGATCTGAATTCAGTAGCCTGTTGTAGCCTTTTCCTGGTTGAAACCCTGAATATTCTGAAATTGGTATGCCTTGTTTGCTGTAGCATAGACTAAATTCCAACCTGCTGAATCTAGCTTTGTTTGTATAACTTGAGCACTAATCCAGACCATCTTTTTTTGGAGAAGTTTCGGTTGCACCCTAGTGGCAGGATTGTGCAGTTAGAACTTGTCTAATCGAAGACTGTTGGAATGGGGCTCAGTTTTTAGCTTTTTATTGGTTAATTGGTTAATTTGTTTAAATAAGTTTGCTCATTTGCTACTGTTATATTAATATATATATATATATATATATATATATATATATATATATATATATATATATATATATATATATATATATCTATATATATATATATATATATATATATATATATATATATATATATATATTGCATCACCACTTAGCTAGGGCTAAAGTATTCCCGGCGCCATAAAGTCTGCTCTTCAAATTTTCTATTAGAATGAGCCAGTTTCTTTAGTTTTAGCACTAAAGTCTGTTTCTTTGAGCTCAGCACTTGTTCAGAACTCGTTTTAAGCACTAAATAAGCTACAAATTACTACATCACTCAACTTTCCTCACTTGTCTAGAGGAAAAAAAGTTTTTAGTACTTAATAAATAAGCACCTATCCAGGCATGTCTAAGGGTCAGCTCCTGGTGTTTTCTCCTGTCTACCTAATGAATCTGGGCATCTTGGGCAATGCAGCAATTGCCGCATGTACACAGACAACCCTCTCCTCCTACCACCCAACACTACAACTTGTGAGAGATGCACTTATATAGCCAAACTGGAAACAAAGCTCTCTTCACCCAAGACTGGACTAGACAGTCAAGAGGAGAAGGTAAACACTTGCACCAAACCACACTCACCACATAGTCCCTCAAAACCTACACCACCAAAACACACACATAGAAACACGAAACACAAACCTACATTCGTGGAAGCTCTCAATAAAATTCTGCTCAAGCAAGAGGGACCTTCAAAGCAGAAATGCAAGCAACCTCCACCCCCCCAACACAACCCAAATGACACATAGGCCACAAACTCAATGTGCCAGTCAACCACAGCCCATAAGGCATAACAACGTATCCAACACTCTAGTCATAGGTGACTCTATAATCAGGCACACTGAAGTTCCACTCACCAGTCTAAACAAGGAGAAAGTTACTGTCAGCTGCCTGTCAGGTGCCAGGATCCACCACATAATGCACACACTCAGGTCACTCCACAACAAGTACAAATATGACTCTGTCATTGTCCATGTTAGTGTGAATGACCTATGATGTACCTCCCTGGACTACATGAAAAGAGACATGGAGGAGCTCTCTGATCTTGTAGCCCAGGCAGGTATGACCCTAGCCCTGAGTAGCATCCTACCAGCATCCAGAATAATACCACAGTACAAGGGCAAAATGATTGACTTCAACAATTGGCTAAGCTTCTGGTGTCATTCTAAGGGGAACCAGTATCTGTCTGCCTGGGATGACATAGGTTCATAGGCTCATAGGTTGGTACTGGGCTATCTGCCCGAAGGCATATATTAGCCCAGCCATGTTGTGTAGTATTCACCGCCCCTTTAGTAGTTCCCTAGACCCTTGTACTAGCAGCTAGTACCCTTGGCCCCTATCTAGTAGTGCTGTTGGTGTGATCCCCAGTGTGAACTTTCTGTTACCCATCCACTCATCAAGGTTCCTCTTGAAGAGTGATAGTGAGGGGCTCTGTCTTATGTAGATAGGGACCCTGTTCCATAGTAAGGGAAGTCTCTGCGAAGGGAATCTATCCCTCCAGCATGTTCTATTCATTGTTGTGTTGAGGTTTATATCCGTAGAGCATGTAACTCGAGCAGATTTGGTTTTGCTAAGATGGAGCATGTTCAACAATTCTGGGATCACCTCTGAGAAAGCGGTATGCAACAGAGAACAGTCTTAGCTTTTTCAATCGTGCTGCACAGGGCAACTGTTTGAGGCCAGTAATCCTCTTGGTTAGGTACCTCTGTGGTCTCTCCAGCTGCTGGAGATGTCTAGCCAGGTACATTCCAATTGGTGCATTGTACTCAATAACAGATCTGATGAGGGAAGAGTAGAGGGGCACCATTACAGCCTTAGACATGATCGACAGACCACGATACTTTGCCAGAGATGGCCTGCACCTGCCGCACTTGGGATTCCAGATACAGGCTAAGGCTCTTGCCACCCCTATAGTGCCTTTTTTAGGCAAGGTTCAAATGACAAATTCACCACCTTAGGTACAAGCAACCAAAATCTGAGGGATAATGCTACTCAATGCTAGAAGTCTAAACCTCAAAATGCTTTCACTTGAGTCACTCCTTAAAATGGAGGACATCAACTTCTGTGCAGTGACAGAGACCTGATTCAAGGCTCCAGAGAGCACCCCTGCATTACCAGGCTATAATTCATACCACACCTTTTAGCCATCTAACCTGGACCAAACACTAAAGGCACAGGCGTGTCCATATTCATTAAGGATATCCACACCTCCAGGCTAGTTGCTCAGCATAATGCATCCAAGATTATCCAAGTGCAACTAACTCTGGGCAAGACCACAATCCAAATTTAACTTGCTACAGATCCCCCACCATGCCCCAGGATTCCCAATTCTCATTTCTTGATACACTGGAAAATATTAGGGTACAAACCAACACCCTAATAATGGGTGATTTCAACTACCCCACCATTAAATGGGAAAACTACTCATTTACCAACTCTTTTGTCAACGTTTTCTTGAATTCATAAATTCCAATTCCTTGGAACAACTTATCCACACCCCCACCAAGGGCAGCAATATCCTAGACCTGGTCATTACCAACATGGGCGACCAGTGTTCCACACCAGAGGTCAATACCTCGTTGGTCAGATCCGACCACAAGCTAATCACCCCAGATATCCATATCCCGCGCCTACCTCCCATTAAGGAAACCACTGTAAAAAATTTCTACAAAGCCAACTTCACGCTTCTTAAGACAGAAGTGGCAAACTTCACAACACCCATGCTGACGGACAATAGAGGTACGACTGCTGAATCCTACACAAATGCACTTTATAACACTTACACGAGTGCATGGATCATGCTATCCTTAACAGAGCCAAGATGCTAACCTCCAAAAAAGGAAGCCAGTCTGGTAATCCCCTGCCATAAACATACTCTACAACAGAAGAAAGAAACTGTTGCAAAAAAGAGTAAAATCCCATGATAGGAGGAACTCCATGGTCAGCCTCAGTAAGAAGCTGAGATCCTTCATAAAATCCTCCAAAGCTAGTTATGAAAACCAAATTGCCACTGATTCTAAAGACAGTCACAAAGTATTCTATAGCTATGTCAAGAATCTCAATGGCAACTCTCAGATCTGCTCTGAGTTACACCACAATGACACTAAATATACAGAACCAACTGATATTGCCAACATCCTGGCAGATAGATTCAGTGCTAACTTTACCCCCCTCTCACACCCTAAAGGGCCCATCTCTGTACCTAAAGAATACAAAGTTCCTATAAAGATGGCTGCACAGGTAAAAACAACACTCTCCAAAGCCAAGAGCACAGCATCCATGGGACCTGACAACATCCCAGGCTGCATTCTATATGAACTGCAGAATCAACTGGCACCCCACCTAAGCCCCATGTTGAATCATAGCCTCACTTCAGGCTTTGTGCCCACTGAATGGCGCACAGCAATGGTTATCCCACTCCATAAAGGGGGAGCTGCCATGGACCCTGGGAACTACCTCCCCATTAGCCTAACGAGCCTGGTCTGCAAGGCCATGGAACGTATCATCATGGATCTTATACACAAAGGCATTGGTAATCTCCAAACTCTGATCCCCACCCAGTTTGGGTTTGTAAAAGGCAGATCATGTTTCCTAAACCTGATAGACTTCTTTGAAGCAGTCACCAAAGTCATAGACGAGGGTAAGGTAGTTCACACAGCCTATATAGATCTCGCCAAGGCTTTTGACACCATCCCCCACTCTAGAATTATAGATAAATTCACTAAACTAGGTATAAATCCCTATGTCACAAGATGGGTTGCCAACTGGCTCACTGACAGAATCCACACTGTGAAAGTAGCAGACTCCAAATCCGAATTCAGACCAATGACAAGTGGAGTACCACAGGGTTCAGCCCTGGCTCATCTCCTGTTTGGTATCTACTTTTCTTAAGTACAGGCTAACACAGAAGGTCTTTGGCTAATAAAGTTTGCAGATGACTGCAAACTAGGAGCCATAATCAAAACTCCTAATGATGTGGACATCCTACAAAAGGGCCTCATGGAGACAGATGCCTGGTGTCAAAGCCATGGCCTCAAGCTCAATGCCAAAAAGTGCATTGTCATCTCCTTTGGTAAAAACTCTGTACCCATGAGCTACCACATAGGTGGTAGTCTACATAACACCGAAAGTGTGATAAGAGACCTTGGGACACAGGTGGACAGTAGTCTTTCCTTTGATAATCACATCTCCACAGTAGTCAGGAAATCCTTCTATGTGACACACCTAATCACAAAAGGTTTCTCTTCCAGGAAAAAAAGAGGTCATTGTTCCCTTCTACTCATCACTCATTAGACCCATTATAGCGTGCAATGCCACCTTTGGTATGTACATCACAAGACATCTACAGCAACTAGAAAGGCCACAGAAATACCTCACAAAGAGGATTACTAGCCTCAAACAGATGCCCTATGCAGACTGTCTCAAAAAACCTCCAGCTTTACTCCGTCGCATATCGCCTAGTCAGAGGCGATCTCTGCCTAACATACAAAGCTATGTCAAACCCAGAGCTGTTGGACATGCTCCACTTAAATAAATCCCAATCCCTCCAAGCTACATGCTCTAGGGACCTAAACCTTGTCACTACAATAAACAGAACATGCTGGAGGGATAGATTCCTGTCCCAGAGACTTCCCATACTCTAAAACAAACTACCTATCTATATCAAACAAAGCTCCTCATTAGCACTTTTCAAGAAAAATCTTGATGATTGGATGGGAAATATGAAATTCACCCCGGGAATCACCTCTGTGGCTCTGCTTGACAGAAGGACAGGAAAATAATCTTCTTGGGTGGCGAAAGCCAGGGTACCTTTTTGGCTAGGCTTATATAGGCCGTAGGGCCAATAGCCTAGTACATACCTATGAACCTATGAATAGCAACCAGACCAGCCAGGAAAATCACACACACACACACACACACACACACACACACACACACACACACACACACACACACACACACACACACACACACACACACACACACACACAGACACACACACACACACACACTCACACTGCTGAATCAGAGACAGTCAGAAATCAAAGACCATCTGCTCTTTCTCTCACAAAGAGCAAAGCAGTAACACAAATCTGAAACTGACTCCTATGAAGCAGTGATTAGGCTTTTTAGTGATCATCAGTCCCTGGGAAATAATGCCCCTCTGCTCTTTCTCTCAAACAGAACAAAACAGAAGCACTTACCCCAATAGGACTGCTGAGAAGTGGAATGTAGGCTCTGCAATGATTTGTAGTATTGCCTTAGATGTTATAGATTTTAAATGTAAGATGGAAAAATGGGTCACTATTTTAAGAAATGCAGTGTGCACTGAGCAGTAAAAAAAGATATGAAAGAGGGCAACTTGAGCTTTGGTAGTCTATAGGGAGAGACACTAACTTTAAAAGAACAAGGTGAATTGTATGGTGCATGGACACTCAGTATTCTCTCTCTATGGAATACAGTCAGAGGGCAACTAAATATCAACAGTGTAAGGGGAGTGACTTTATAAAATGATGCTGCATTTAGTGACAACAGCCAATGAAAAGGGAGAGGGAAGGAATTATGTGGACAAATGAACAAAAGTAGTAGGCAACTAGAGACCTAATTTCTGTACAACTTCCAAGAGAAACATCTTTGACTTCTTTCTTAGTTTACAATTGCAATAGAAAAGATTAAGCAGTTAAAACACAATGTGATGAAAATATACCACAATATAGAAAATAGAAGAAAGCAACAAAGCAATACAAAATAATAAAATCAATATAAGAAAACAAACTAACCTTTACCTCAGAGCAATCTGTAGCAGAGCTTGAGTGAGCTTCTCCAGTAAAAGTTTATGGGTCTGTTATTACCCGTGTTGGGTGTTACCCCCACCTTTCTGTAAGGAGATGACTGTTACTGCCATCCATTCATCTGGTAATGAAACTTGTTTGGAGGATGATATTGAATAAAACCTGTAGAGGTTCTGGCAACTCATGTTTCAGGTTGAACAGCAGACAGTCTGTTATGTTAGCCAGTCCCTGAGAAGTAGTGTTCCTGGCCTTGGCTAGGATGTCAAGGTGTAGATGCAGGTATGTGATCTGAGAAGATAGGATGGGAGGGAGGAGGTGCAGTAGGAACTAAATTTGTCTGTTATTAGATTGGCTATGCCCTCCGGCTCTGCATACATGATATATTATACTGTTAGCTCTGCACAGTGCCGGTCATTGGTTCTGAGATTTTTAACATAGTTCAAACAGCATTTGTGGTTAACATGGCAGAAGCAGCCTCTTAGTGGTGTAAACCTTAGCTCTAGATGATTGTCATGGTTGAAGTTACATCTCGAGCCCTAGTACAAAAATGGGAAAAAGGGGTTGCGGATGGATGAATTGGATGGATGGATGGATGGATGGATGGATGGATGGATGGATGGATGGAAGGATTGTGCTTATCTTTCACTTAGGTGGCTATTTCTACCTCATATATGGGTGCAATGAGTTTTTTCTTTTATTATAGAGGCTTCTCATATTAGGATTCCACCACAGTGATTTATATTTAAATTTGGTATTGCATTTACCTCTGATGCATCAGTACAACAATTTACAGTGCTTAGCTGTTTAGAGAAATGCTGGACCACTTTTATTAACTTGCAAACTAAACATTCTCTGATACATTTATTAGATACAGTGACAGTAGGCTCATGCACATCCCTCTCCCATTCAAACATCAGTCAAATCTCGGAAGAAGGGTCAGGGCACCCTGTTAATTTTGCTTGCAAGGACATTTGAGAGATAGCTCACAAGGAAGTGCGTTAGGTTAGAACCTCCCCTATATAGTAACTGTTTAGTAAGGTACTTCCTAAATTAGGATAAGAAAAGTTCACTGTTGTCAGTATCTCCTGCCTTAGTGTCAGTGCAGATGCCCCCTTTCACCTTATTGTATGAATACTGAGGTGTCTTAGGAATATTTGTTATACCTGGTTCCTTTCCTACTATATCCTGTTTATTGTTCTACTGCTGTACCCTAGATACCGTCCTTTCTGTCTCTCAGTTGTAAGGCACAGTGACTTACTATTGATCTTTTTGCTGTTGGTTGTCCCCTGCCTCCTGTATGCAGCCTTGCTGAACCTATACTGGCATTTTCTGAGTAATAAAGTCAGACATCTTGCATTAAGAGGGCCCTCTTGCACCCTTCTGGCAGAAGATTGTAGTCAAGGACCCACCTGGGTTGGGAATTGTTGGAACAAGGCTCAATCTTGGTCTTTCCTACTGGTTGAATTGTTTGAAAACTTTTTTACTTAACTGATATTTAAACACAGCATTTGCTGGAGTTTGTGCTCAGTTTACCAGAGCTGCTCAGAGTTTGGCCTCCTTAGCCAGATATCTGAAGTCAATCTGAACAAAATCCAAGGCATCCTGTGAATTCTAATGTGAATTCTAATGAAAGATAAGTATTTTTATAACCTTCTTTGCACTTTCAAACTGTTTACAACTGTGTTGCCACCTACTTTACACTGTTTTTATTGTCTGACTGTGTTTTCTGCACTGTCTATTTACAGTACTTGAACAATTTATAGCAAAGGCTAGATTCAGACTTGCTGAATCTAGACTGGCATTTTCTGAGCACTAAAGCCAGCCATCTTACATTAAGAGGTTCTTCCTGCACCCTTGGGCAGAAGAGTGTAGCTAAGGACCCATCTGAGTTGGGGATTATTGGAACAAGGCTCAGTCTTGGGCTTTCCTATTGGATGGCTTATTTGAAAACTGTTTTTTTTTACTTAGCTGATATTTAAACACAGCTGTGCACTGTGCAATGGGGTTAGCACTGCTGTGTATAAACGCAAATGCTTAGAAAGTCAAATTTTCCCTAGATAACTGCTAGGGAATCCACCTAAGCTTTCCTGGTTCTCAATGCACAACACAGATGTGCACTACTGCCCAGAAAACAACCCAGCTATGCTTTTTGAGGTGCCAAAACAAGTTTCTACCATTAAACCTCCCATAGATTAACTGATTTTACTAGTTCTACAACAGAACCTAGTCTATTTAGCCCCCCCCCCACCACTTATTACAGAATACACCTGTTATGATGGAAGGTCAGACTCCCACCATTTCTCCAGCCAGCCTGATTGACATGGGCATCTGAGGCAATATTGCCTCATGTATACAGACAACTTACTATTCCTAAAATATGCAAATACAGTATTTGAGAGATGTATCTATACCATGAATCTGAAATCAATGTTCTCCCTGGTAAAGTCTGCTCATAAATCAATCTTGTTTGAAGTAATGATCGTACCCTACCCACCTTCAGGAGCAACAAGGTTAAACAGTTTTTCCAAAGCAAACTATAGCCTACTGAGTGATGGCATCAATAGTTTCAGACCTGCCAACACTGACAGCAATGACCCCTATACTGAAGTGTACAGACATGTCCAGTATAAACACCTATATAAATGTATAGACTTAGCCATACTGGAACAGATCAAATCATGACCCACACAAAAAAATAGGCCACCCCGGTGGACATCCAGTATAAACAGGTTATACAATAAGAGAAAGAAACTACTGTCAAAAACAAGAGGGAATGATTCTAGCAAAGGAAGAACACCACCAAAGCATAAACAAGCAGATTTGACATCTTGTAAAATCCTCTAAAGCTAATTATGAAAATAAATTAGCATCCCTAGCTAAGGTAAATCACAAAGCATTCTTTAGCTATGTCTAAAATCCAAAAGGGAAGGCCTAGCTTTGTGCAGCACCAGCCATGGATGGTACCACTTATACTGAACTTGAGGACATCGCCAACCTGCTAGCAGACAGGTTTGGTAAAAACTTCACCCCCTGTCCCCATCAATTATACCCCATAACATACCTGTCCAGTCCTATGCCTAGTATCTCCAGAGAGGAGGTCATAGCCCCACTCTCCAAGGCCAAAAATGCAGCTTCTATGGGACTGGACAACATCCAAGGCTGCTTATTAAATGGTCTAAAACAGGAGTTAGAACTGATGAGCGGGCTCTTCAATCTCAGTCTAAGCACTGGCTTTGTTCACAACGTCCTAAGCACTCAATCAGTCATGAGGGATTTGGGCACCCAGGTTGATAGCAACCTCACTTTTGACCACCATGTTGCTTCCATGGTACGGAAAGCCTTCTACATGGCCCACCTCATAAGTAAGGGTATCTCATCCAGGAACAAGGAGGTCATAACATCACTGTATTCTTCCTTTATAAGGCCCAATATTGAGTACAACGAACCTTTCGGAATGTACCTCACAAAGCACATGCAGCAGGTGGAGAGACCACAGAAGTTCCTCACCTGGAGAATATAGGGCCTCAAACACCTTCCATACACAGATAGGCTAAAAGCCCTATCCCTCTACTCAGTTTCATACAGACTCCTCAGAGGTGACCTCTGTCTGGTATACATCATGGACCCCACCCTAATGGGACTGCTCCATATCCGCAAGTCAAGCTCCACTCGAATAACCTGCATGCATGGCCTCAACCTTGTCTATGACATCAACAGGACTTGTTGGCATGACAGATTTGTGTCCCAGAGACTCTCTCATCTATGGAATAGACTCCCTCTCCACATCAAGCAGAGTGCCTCTTTACCTCTTTTAGGGTAAACCTGGATAACTGGATGGGAAACAGAAAATATACCCCTGGGATTCCACCCATGTCCCTGATGGATAGGGGCATTGGGTGCTGACTTGTCTAAACATGGACTAAACTCTTGGCTAGGCTTATAAGGGCCTCAGGGCCAATAGCCTAGTAACCTCCTATGATCCTATGATCTGAGTGGAAAAGAAGAACCATAATCCCCTTGCACAAAGGGGGTCCCTGAACCAACCCTGGGAACTATACACCCATAAGCCTAACCAACCTTATCTGCAAGGCCATGGAGAGACTCATCATGTATCTTATCAACAAGTATATAGGTGACCTTCAAACTCTTGACCTGACCAGGTTTGGCTTTGTAAAGGGCAGATCTTGCCTACTAAACCTGGTGGACTTCTTCGAGAGTGTCACCAATCCCTGGATGTAGGCAAAACAGTTCACACTGCCTATCTCAACCTAGCCAAAGCCTGTGACACAATCCATTACTTATGTATCATTGAGAAATTCACCCAGCTGGGGATTAACCCTTACATCACTAGAAGGATTGCCAACTGGCTCACAAACAGAACACATAAAATCAAAATTGGGGATGCCACTTCTACTAGCAGACCTGTTACCAGTGGTGTTACACAGGGATCTGTGCTTGGTCCCCTACTGTTTGGTATCTATTTTTCAGAGGTCCAGGCAAGAATAGATGCCTATGGCTTACCAAGTTTTCTGATGACTGCAATCTGGTCGAATCCCCCAAAGAAGTTAGCATACTACAAAATGGCCTTACACAGACAAATGATTGGTGTCAAAACCACATACTTAAACTAAATGGAAAAAAATGTATTATCATACCCTTTGGCAAAGGAGAAACCCCTGCTAATTACAACACTAATAATATTCCCATAAGTTCAAACCCAGTGGTGAGAGATTTAGGAATGCAAGTTGATAGCAGCCTTAATTTTGATCATTAGGTGTCCACAGTAGTAAGAATGGCCTTCTACAGTGCACCCCTCATAAGCAAGAGTATAGCAACCAAAGCTAAGGAGATTATAACTCCCCTGTACTCAGGTCATATCAGACCAATAGAGTATAATGCTCACTTCTGCATGTACCTCACCACACATCTGCAGCAACTGTAGAGACCGCAGAGGTTTCTCAAAAAGATAATTCAGGACCTACAACCCATGATCTATACAGACAGACTGAAGCCCCTATCACTCTGCTCAGTATTATATAGACTGCTTATGGGTGGCTTGTGTTTGACCTAGAGAGCAGTCTCAGACCCTGCCTTGATGAAGCTGCTGCACATCTGAAATCCAATGGGATAAGATTCACTCACTTTGGGATCTTAACCTAGCCTGTGATATTAACAGGATATGCTGGAGAGACAGATATTTCTCCCAGAGATTACCACTCCTCTGGAACAAACTCCCAATTCATGTAAAACAGAGCTCCTCAATGATTCTATTTAAGTGTAACTTGGACAATTGGATGGGAATCTTTAAATTTACACTGGGGGTTTCACCTATGTCCCTCTTAGACAGGGGCAGCTGGTGCTGATCTTAGATTTGTGTGCAAACACAGACTATATCTCTTGGTCCATACGGTAACAGGAATATAACATGACCTTAGGGCCAATAGCCTAGTAACCTCCTATGATTCTATGATCCTATAATCCATCTACAACCAGTTTGGCACATAGCTAGGCATTTGCTTTTAGACTTTGGGTGTAGTTAGATAATGTCTTATGGTTTTCTTTGGCTAGGGATGCAATTTTTAGTTTTGTAATTTGCTTTAGAAGACTACAGGATTTCTAATTTTCTTGTTTAGGCTTAAGAGGGAAGTCTTCCTCTGCAGAGTGATATCCCTCTTGCTTTTGGATAACAGTTTCTTCCTCTTGTTATATAATCTGTTTATACTTGAAATCCACCACAGTAGTTTGTTTTTATGGGAAGACATGGTTTTGATCCAGTCAGGTGCAGTAGAGTTTATGCAGTCACTTAAGTGTTTCTACAGGGCATTTGCATACACTTCTGCATAGTGATCATTGATATCTGCGATTTTGGATGGTATGAAGATTTTTATACCATTGCTTAGTAGGCTGTAGATTGCTTTGGTGAAGGTTTTTATAATATTTGTTCCCGTGAGGTGTCATTTGCAGTAGTTACTTCAAATGAGACTGATTTGTGGTCTGACCTAACCAGGGAGGGCATCACGCATGGGGAAGTACAGTGAGTACTATGTCCAGAATATTAGAGCCAACAGTGGGGGCACAGACTATCTGTTCTAGAGCATTTGTAGTAACAAAGTCCAGGAACCTCTGCGCGAGTATGTTTTTGCTTATGTATGTCTGCCAGTCTATTGTAGGATAGCTGAAATCTCCCTTGACTAACATGTTGGGCTGTATGGCAAGGGATTCCAGTAAATCATGGTAGGCAGTGTGCTTATTATGATTCATGATGGAGGATCTATAGCTAAAAGTGATGCGGCATGGTACTTTCCCAATAGTTAATTGGACATGGAATAATTTGAGAGGGTCATGCTTTTTGACCAGTCTCAAAGTGTATTTGGTTTAATGGGAATTGTCTAAACCTCCACCTGTAGTTCCTTTATGGTCATTTTAAGGTCTGAATGTGTGGAAGGCATTGTAGCCTTCCATGGTTGGAGTGCCCTCAGTGGCCTTCAACCATGTCTTGGTAACTGCACAGGTTGTCAGCATCCTCCAAGGTAAGGAGTGCTTCCAGGGAGTGCAGTTTAGTGTTTAAACTCCTAGCATTAAGCAGCACAACCCTGAGCTTGTCTCAATTAGATTTTGATATGTTGGAAAATTTGTTGTTTTGACATTGCCTAAAGAAAGGCACTACTGGTCATGTAAGAGCCTTTGCCAGTATCTGAAAGCATAGGGGGGACAAGTACAGACCATCTCTAGCAAAGCAGCAAGATCTGTCTACCATATCCTCCCAGGCTGACAGATAATGGATCCCCCTGGACTGACATCAGAAGCTAAGCCAATTGTTGAAGTCAATCATTTTTTTGTTTATACTGTGGCATCATCCTGGGTGATGGTAGGATACTGTTTAGTGCTAGGGACCTAACTGTCTGGGACACTTAATCAGAGAGTTCTGTCATGTCTCTGCTCATATAGCCCAGAGAGATACGTCTCAAGTCATTCATTCCAACATGGACTATGACAGAATCATAATGCTACTTGTTGTTGAGTAATTTGAGTGCAGGGATGATTTGTCAGATCATGGCAACTGATAGGCAGCTGATCTTGACCTTCACCTTGTCCAGTCTGGTGAGGGGGACATCGGAGTGTCTTACTATGGAGTTGCCTATGACCAAGACATTTATAGGTTCATAGGTTTATAGGACGATACTAGGCTATTGGTCCAAAGGCCCTTAAAAGCCTAGCCAAAAATTTCACCCATGTTCCGACAAAGTCAGCACCTGTTTTCTCTGTCCAGCAGGGACACAGATGGGATCCCAGAGGTATATTTTCTGTTTCCTTCCAGTCATTCAGTTCCTCTTAAAGAGGGCTAGTGGGGTACTCTGCTTGAAATGGAGATAGAGTCTATTCTACAGATGGGGGAGTTAGTGGGACACAAATCTATCCTGCCAACAAGTTCTATTAATGTCACAGATCACGTTGAGGCCTTATGTGTGGGTTGCGCGAGTGGAGTTTGACTTAGGGATATGCAGCAACTCCATCAAGGCTGAGTCTGAGATGGCCTTGTATGCCAGACCTCTGAGCAGTCTGTATGAGACTGAGTAGAGGGACAGGGCTTTTAGCCTATTTGTATAGGATAGGTGTTTGAGACCCTGGATTTTCCTGGTCAAGAACTTCTGTGGTCTCTCCAGCTGCTGCATGTGCTTGACAAGGTACATGTTGAAGGGGGCATTGTATTCAATAATGAGTCTGATAAGAGAGGAGTACAAGGATGTTATGACCTCCTTGTTCCTGGATGAAATACCGTTACTTATGAAGTGGGCCATGTAGAAAGCCTTCCATACACCGGAGGCAACATGGTGGTCAAAAGTCAGATTGCTATCAACCTGGGTGTCCAAGTCCTTCACAACTGATTGCATGCGTAGTATGTTGCTATTAATGTGATAATTAGTGGGGATGCCATTTTCCCCAAAGGGATAATGATGTATTTCTTGGCATTCAGTTTGAGGCCATGCTTCTGACACCTGTCATTAGTTTGGGTAAGGCCCTCTTGGAGGATTTTCACATCACTAGGGGAATTCATGACAGTGCCCAGCTTGCAGACATCTGCAAACTTGGTCAGCCACAGACCACTGGTTTTGGCTTGCACCTCAGAAAAGTATATACCAACAGTAGAGGCCCCAAGACTGATCCTTGTGGTACGCCGCTTGTTACAGGTCTACTACTAGAGATGGCTTCCCCATTTTGACTGAGTGGGTTCATTCAGTGAGCCATTTAGCTACCCATCTGATAACATAAGTTGATGCCTAGCTGGGAGAGTTTATCTATTATGCCTGAGTGGGGAATAGTGTCAAGGGCTTTGGCTAGGTCAAGGTAGGTGGTATGCACGGTCTTCCCCTCATCCATGGTTTTGGTGACTGTTTTAAAGAAGGCAACTAAGTTTAACAGGCATGATCTGCCTTTGACAAAACCAAACTGTATGTGATCAAGTGTTTGGAGGTTGCTAATGCCCTTGTTTATAATGCCCATGATAATGCATTCCATGGCCTTGCAGATCAGGCTAGTTAGGCTAATGGGCCTATAATTGCCTGGGTCAGTGGACACTCCATCTTTGTGTAGTGGAATGACAGTGGCTGTCCTCCATTGTGCTGGGACAAAGCAGTTGCACATGCTTCAGTTGAATAGAATGCCTAGTGGTGCTGAGTGCTCTTGCCTTATTCATGTAGGACACCATCAGGGACGTTGCCAGGTCCCATGGAAGCTGCATTTGTTTACCTTTGAGAGGGCATTAATGACCTGTTCCCTGATGATGAGGTCAGTGGGGCAGGTGCTGGGAATGTCCTGGTTTACTGATGGGGGATGGGGGGGGTGAAGTTTTCACTGAACTTGTCTGCCAGCAGGTTGGCTTTATCTATGGCATTTGTGTATATGGCATTCTTGACCACCAATTCAGAGCAGATTGGTGAGTTACCTTTCAGATTGTGGAAATATGTGAAGAAGGCCTTGTGATTGCCCTTAGTGGATGTGTCCAATTTGGGCTCAAAGTTGGCCTTAAAGGATTTCACCAGTGACTTTATTTGCTTGTTAAGACAAAAGACATTGTTTCCAGCTTGGCACCTGCTCCTTCTTGGTCCTGGACAGCATTTTTTTCCCTTTTATTATAGAGTCTGTTTATTGCTGCTGTCCACCAGAGAGGTTTACTCTTCCTTGAAGAAGATGATTTGGTCCTGTCAGGTGTTGCTGAGTTCATGCAGCTATATAGGTGCTCATATAGTTTTTTGGTGTAGGATTGGACATTAGTGCTTGTTCCAACTGAAGGGAAGGTGGCTGTGAAGCTGCTTATACCTGCTCTCAGGAGGATGTAGTCAGCTTTGGAAAAGCTCTTTGTTTGACCCTGGCGGGGGGGGGGGGGGTCAGGAGAGATGGTGACTTTAAAAGTGATTACTTTATGGTCTGATCTTACCAAGGAGGATGACACTGTAGGGTGCTACAGTGGCTACTCAGGTTAGTTAGTAGTAGGTCCAGGATATTTTCACCTCTTGTGGGGGTGTTGGCCAGCTGATCCAATGCACTGGCATTGATGAAGTTGAGGAATCTCTGGGTGTTCGTGTTTGAGCTGGAATCGGTCTTCCATTATATGGTTGGGTCATTAAAGTCACCCAGGATCAGTGTAGAGGGTTGAATCTTGATGGATTCAAGTAAGCTCAGATCAGTGGAGTGGGCCTCCTGAGTCATGGTTGGGGGTCTGTAGCTAGCTATGATTTAAATAGGTGTTTTGTCAACAGTTAACTACACCTGGAGTGTCTCCTATGTATCATACTGTTTGACCACCCTGGAAGTGTGTATGTCTTTGTAGATATTGCAATTCCACCTCCTTTGGCTTTGTAGTCCTACTTTTGGGGTCTGAAAGCATGGTAAGACAAGTAACCTGGTAAGGCCGGGGTGTTCTCCACAACTTTGAACCAGGTTTCAGTGACTGCACAAATGTCAGCATCTTCCAGGGTTATGAATGCTTGCAATGAGTTCAGTTTTATGTTAAGACTCCTAGAGTTTAGCAGCATGACCTTGAAATTTTGTTTAGAAGAATTTTTCACGTTGGTAATTTTGTCTTCATGACTTTGCCTAAAAAAGGCACTATGGGGGAGGCAAGAGCATTTTCCAGACATCTGATGCCCAGGGGAGACAGATGAAGGCCATCTCTGGCAAAGCATCGCGGTCTGTCAGTCATGTCCTGCCAGGCTGTCAGGTACTGGATCCCCTTGGAATGACACTAGAAACTAAGCCAGTTGTTAACTCATTAACCCAGAGTACTGTCTCACAGCACCTCTGTGCTTACAATCGAGCGTGCTGTGAGAAGGTAGTAATTGTATGCAGTTACAGCCGCGTCCCTTCCACAAGCGCATCTAACTTTATAGCCGTATTACAGCTCCACTGTTAAAAAAATAAGTTGAAAAAGTACCTGAACTTTTTCAGGTACTTTCTCAACTTACGTTTCATTGAGGAGTTACATGATGTTTATATTTAACTTTTTGAAGATAATCGGCTGTACATACAAGTAATCTTAATAAGCTGATTCTCTATGCATTGCAAGGAGCAAGTGGTGGCAGCCAATCAGATTATTCCATGTCAAGCTACTACTTGTATAACACCTCCACCCCAATCTAAGTTTTCTTTGATCTGTCCAAATAAATAGCGGGTTCAGCAGTAGCAATTCCCTTTCGTTTTTCTGATATTTTCAGACTTTATTGCTACTGGATCCTGCAGTTTATTTGGACAGAACATTCATTCCTGGATCTTGCTATTTATTTTCTCAGAGCAGTGATTTCTGTGTGCCACTTTCCGAAAGGACAGCCTCAACTTCAAACAAGCAAAGTTCATCTTCAATTGAGTCCTGTTTATAAAATATAGGTAAGTATACTGGAAGAGAATAGTGCCACATAATGCCTTGCATCTTCTGCATTTCGATATTTTCCATTGCCCCCACATGAAGCAGACGCAGGTTTCTCGCTTTACAAATCACAGCCATAACATACACATTTTCTTCAACTTTTATTTTTGCAGGTACGCTTTTATAGAAATGTTGGTAAAAGGGAATTATTTCCTCAGAAGCTCCAGTGTCTTGCTCATGTGAGCAGAGCGCATTTCTTACATACACTATTCACTACTGTGTGGTTAAATCGAATCTTTTGTAGCATTTATTCAACCTTATTATGCTTGAGAATTCTGTGTTGTTGATGTTAGTGCATTTTTATATACCTGAAGTTTCCAGTGGGTCTTCTTCTGGCAAAAAACAATGCAGCTTCTACTCTGTAGGCTAGGCTGTGCTTCTTGTACGCCTATACCTCTCAGCTGTACGTTCTCTTGTGCTGTAGGACCTGAAACAGTCTGTTATGATGACCAAATCCACGATAGATAACACCGAATTACAATGTTGTATTCATAATGTTGCAGTGAAGCATTCAGCATGCTGTGTTCTTGAGGTGCCTTCTTGTTCCATATTGGAAGAAATGCTTCATATTTGAGAGAAGGAAGGCTGACAGCAATGGATGCTACACATAGTTCTCTACTTGGATTGAAATCTGAGGGCAGTGTGATATGGTTTGCAGTTTTATTGTTTGTGGCCATTGATGCGGTATATGTTTTTATGATATACAAATAATCCCAACACAAATTAGCAGTGCATTTTTATCATTTCTTTGTTTCATGCTCATTTTTTGTGGAGCACTGTATAAAGAGAATTGTTGGATTTATGTGACAAGTATGCAATGTCGAAGGGTCGAGTAACTGCAATGTCTGAATTCTATAGATCTTCCATTTTAGTTCTGAGCCTTCTGTATGTTCGACTTTTGTTCACTGGTTAGCTGCTTTTTCTAGATATGAATAGCCTCATCTTCTTCCAACCAGGTTTTGAAAAGTAAGCATGTACAGTTTTGTGGAGTGTAGGACTTCTCTTTGCAGCAGTTTTGAGTCAAGGGTATGGTTTGTAAGACAGAATGTCATAGTGTTTTCATAGTAAGCAGGGGACAATAGTATCACTTCTGTGACATCTGCCAACGGGGCAAACTTGTCTTGCCTCCAGCCACTTTTGTAATTTACATGACATTAAATTTCTGTTTGTTATAGTTTCTGAATTGGCACAAATAATGCATTTTAGCCACCATGCAAAAGGCAAAAGTGATTAAGACTTCCAACAAGGAAAAAAGTAACTGGAAAATAAATTAAGGTGGTCCAGTTATTGAGGAAGAGCCATCATTCAAAATTCAGGGCAACCACACAGTGTGCTTTGTTTTTCAGGTCAGGGGTGCATCTCTGAATTTCACTGCCCAAGTTGGTAGTCTATTTGATGTTGTTTAGGTTACAGTTGGGGCTTTCTTGTCAAATTGTGTGTCTGGGCAAGTGCCTATCATAGGCCATTACATTCTATTATGGGCCCACTGAGAGGAATAGAACAGAATGATCACATCCTTGAACCTGGACCTTTCGGATTTTCAAATGAGGATAGGAAAGTGATGGTGGTTTCTTGACTACAAAAGTGCCCAGATCCCTAATGATTGTATCATTTTTTTTTTGGGGGGGGGGTATCATTTGTGTGGTAGGTGTATGTGTGCACTTGTTTTCTAAAGGACATGATACTGCACACTTAGCCTTTTATTTTAGACAATGGTCCAGGTACCATTTTGTCCATATGTGGTAGTCTCGTCTGGGTTGTGGGAGTATATTGGGGAGTTCATGGTAGGTCAGAGGTTATAATCATTTGCAAATCTTGGCATCCAAGTCCCTTACTGTCATTGGGGACCTAAATACCAAATAGGAGTGGCCTCCACACTGAGCTATTATCAAGGAGATGGTCTGCTTTTCAGCATGTTACATAAGTCCTATCATTTGATTTGATTAGCTTATTTATTGGGGATGAAATGTGACATGATGTTAGAGGCCTCTGTCCATTATGCTGTGTGTACGGATTGTGTCTGATTGGAACTGATGTCTCAATGTAGGTATTTACGTGAGAATAGAAGCTCTGTAAATGCTGCAGCATTGCCAACTGAAATGTTCCAAGTCCTCAGCTATTTGCAGGAGATTGGCTAGTGGTTGCTTGTGGGAATTTGAAAAACTGGGTCTTAATGACAAAAAAAAAACTGAATGGTGGTCACATTTATTGTTTAGTTGGTTATTCTCTCCATGTACCCAGTAGCATTGTGTTGGTTACATTTATGTTTCATTTAGGAATATTAGTAGTTTTGTCTGATGGTCAGCCAGTAGGATAAAGCAATTTATGTGGGCACCCAACATGCATGAATGGGTATGTGCCTGGAGAGTGGTTGTTGTGGTTTCTACTGATGTAGATTTCCTTGGAATTCATACTCACCCAACCAATTCCTCATTAAGTCACAGTCACAAGAATATAGCTGCCATTTTTCACCTGTGAATAGCAATATCTGTGGATTAAATTAGTGTCTGAAATATGTATTTCTACAACAACCAAATAGTTATATATATTTTTATATAAGTAAATGTACTTTCTCTCTACAGTACAATCAATGGACGTAATCCTCTCCACTCGGGGTGTTTGGGGAAATGTTTCATTTTGGTTCTTGTGTATACTTGGACATACAACTGAAGGGATCATGTGGCAAATGTTTCATTTTAGTGCTGGTGTAAACTCTGATATACTACTGAAGGGGTCATGGGGGAATGTGTCCTTTTGGTTCTTGTGCATACTTGGAAGGGCTGCATAAGGGTTTATTGATGATAATGTTGCATTCTAGTGCTTGTGCATAGTAGGACAGACTGCTGAAGGGGTCACTGGGGAGATGTTTAATTTCGGTGCTTGTGCATACTTATACTGCTGAAGGGGTAATTGGTGAGAATGTATAATGTTGGAGTCAGTGAATTGCTTGTGCATACATACAGTGTCTGTTCACTCTGGCACAACTCATACACTAAGTTGATTTTGTTGATCTCCCATATGTGTTCTGTGTTGTAGTCAGTAATTCTGAATTTCAAACTGGATATTTTTCCCTGTATATATATATACGTGTGAGTATATGTGTCTATAAGAGGACATGTTTGTATGTATGCATGTGTGTGTGTGTGTGTGTGTGTGTGTGTGTGTGTGTGTGTGTGTGTGTGTGTGTGTGTGTGTTTGTGTCTATAAATATATATATATATATATATATATATATATATATATATATATGTGTGTGTGTGTGTGTGTATAAAATATACAAATATACATATATTTGGATGTATCATGGAAGACTCAAGTAGATCCAAATCTAATGCTTTTAGTGGTATAGCAATAGCTGTCTCCATTATTTTGTATAGCAGTTTGAAATTTCTGTTACTGTATTCTGGTTTTGGTCTTATTTTTGGAATTGTACTGGTTGAGAAAGAGGTTCAAGTTTGAATGTACTGTAAACCCTCAGAGCAGTTTTACATACTGTTGTGGTCCTAAATATCTAAAGCTGATTATTTCCATAGGCCACGTGTTCACCTCTGTCAGTTGTTTCAAGTGAAACTCTGCAAAACCAAATGTGCTTTATGTACATCTGCTGGTCATAAATTTGCAAGGGCATCTCTTGTGCACAGCCCTCTTCAAGTCACCACTAAGATTTTCTATTGGATTTAGGTCTGGGCTCTTCCAAAACTTAAATTTTCTTTTGGTGAAGCCATTCTTTAGTGGATTTGGATGTATGCTATATTTCAGTGTTGGTGTGCTGATGTACACAGACCACTCATCGCTCATGTTGTTGATTAGTACCATGATAAGTCTTTCCATGGTTTTATATATGAGGCTGATCAGTCGTGTGGGATTGTGATTGCCCAGGTCAGTGGATGGGTCTCCTTTGTGCAGGGTTATAACTGCTGCTGTCATCAGTTCACTTGATATGAAGCCAGTTTGGAGGCTGAGGTTAAACTGTGTTAGGGAAATAGAAATATCTTGTTCAGTGCTATTTAGAATTCATTTTGGGATATTACCACAACCCATATAAGTTTTTGGTCTTTGAGAGTACTTCCAGTACTCAGTCATGTGTGATAGCTGAGATTGTGTGGATTCTGGATTGTGAGATTACTCACGGGGTGAAGTTTGAGCTGCATTTCTCAGCAAGTAGGCTTACTGTATCTACAGCTTCCATATAGGTTTACAGTTTGCTCAGCAAGAAAGTGGTATAGTATTTGGCTGATGGTCATTTTTAGATGGAGAAGCTCAAGTTCATTGTCCTGTTTGACCAGGCATGAGATATAGTTTTTTAATGTAAATTTAGACACCTTCACCTTTACTCCCTGTCTGTATATTAGCTGGTGTAAGGTAGAGTATACAAGGGAAACATGATTTGACTATTACTTCCTCTATTTCCTGCCAGTACTTGGTTCTGCTAGCCATTTCTGTATGATTTTGACCCACAGAAATATTGTGTTATTCATTGCTGGTATTTCACATAGTATATGTGCCACTACGTAGTTATGCCACTAATTCTAGCCAAATTTCCAATAATGAATTTGTTGACGATGTCTCCCAACTTATTAGCTGACTATTATAAGCATGGTGCTGCCATATGTTTTGTGCTTTTTTCTTGGCTTTGTCAGTCATTTCTGGAATTTAGGTTGGAGGAAGGGCTCAATATCTAAGTGTTATACTATTTTACTGAATTACTCAGGTCTTCTCCTTACTGATGATAATGATTTTCTGTTACATAACAGCTGCACAAGATAGAACAATGAATGCCTACTCAACAGGTTATGTGCAGCAATTATCACCTGTGTCTGAGCCATTATCACAGTGCAGTAGCAATATAGCCCTGAGTCATTATCACTTTTCAGGCAAAACTCTCAGCAGCTGTCACTGTTATTCACATAAGCAGAAGTTATCACATTTATGAATGCACAAACCAGATTTGGGTTTTTCTTCACTTGGAGTCATTGCAACCCCCCCCCCCCCAGTTTCTTTCTGTCATTTGTACAATTTCAAGGAATGTAACAAATCTACCAGGCAAAATCTGGACATCCTGCAAAAATCAGGACACTTGAGAATAATGACAGGGATAGATTTTAAATATGTTCTTTAGAAAGTTACTAGAATAACAGGATTTGTGGTACACTGTATGAAGGTTATGAATATATATGATATTTAGTGCCTTGTGTCCTCTGATTTGTCAGAAAATCACATATTGTTCTGATAAAGGCAGAGGTAAAGAAGACTGCTGGCATTGCATGCAATTAGGAGTCATTGCTGCTACCAAGAGTCTGATTGGGTAGCCAGCACCTATATGGGACACTTCAGACGCCCATGAGCTGAAGCCCCATGCCTGCCCTCGGCACCTGGATTGCAGTTGGGATCTTGGAGACTCTTCAGCTCAGTTTCATAGTGCTGCTGTCCTAAGTAAGTATGGCCTCGGAGGTACCACTGTGATGCAATGTTTCCCTCCAGGAAAGGGCACATGCAAAAAGACAAAGCCTGTGTTAAATAAAAAATCAGAATTCAATACACAGGAGGTTCAGATTCAAAAGTTTACTAGTGTACACCAGGAGGCAAAAAACCATACAAGTACAGAATTCTGTCTGACATGAAACAGGAAGCACACAATTTTATATAGGTTTAACATTTAGCTATGCCCACCTTACTGACGTGATATGTCACAGGGCATCTACATCACTTTAGCTTACAATTCTACATTCATTAAGTTTGCTGATGCTGTACATTTAAAAAAACTTTTCCTTTAGATACAATACGGCCTTGCTATCCAGCTGGTCAGTCATAATGTCTTTCTGTAAAGTTATTTATTCAAGGTTTCATATCAGCTAGAATACAATAGCAGCTTCAGTCTTTTAATGCATGTCTTTGTTCTGTTACACTTTCTCACACAGCTGCGTGATATCTAAGTAACACATATACAAGGCCATCTCATTCTTACAGGATGAGCAGAAGATTATTGTTTCACACATTTAATTTCCTGACCCAGCAGATAATCACTTGTGAAAAGCATAAACATTAAAACTTGCTAAGCTAGCATTCTGTCAGGGTCAGGGATCAGCTTTTGCTTCAAGCCACACTGCAGTTTCAAAACTACTTCACATTTAGACATGAATTAATTTTACTACTATATGATTAATAGAATAAAATGTATTATATACTACTTTGCTTTTAAACTAGCATTTCTCATGTATTCAAATACACATTTTTCTAACATTTTCCCCCTATTAATACTTTTTATTCTATTTTGAAGTATGCATAGTGTCATTTCATCTCCTAGCCTTTTCCGCTCAGGATTTTCAGTTAGGTTCATAGGTTCATAGGTTCATAGGTTCATACTAGGCTATCTGCCCGAGGGCATTTACAAGCCTAGCCCATAGTTTTGTGGCTTATGCCACCCCTTTAGTATGGGGAACTATACCCATTATTTTGCTGTGCCTCTGTTGAGCAGTGACACTGAGGTAATCCCTGGGGTATATCTGCGATCTCCCATCCATTGGTCAAGATTTCTCTTGAACAAGGCCAGCGAGGTGCTCTGCCTCACATATACCGGGATTTTATTCCACAGCATAGGGAGTCTTTGGGTGATGAATCTATCCCTCCAGCACGTCCTATTAATAGCCGTGTCGAGGTTTAAGTCTCCGCCCTTGTGGCTCTGACGGATCTAGATTTTTGAGGTGAAGCATATTCATCAAATCTGGGTTTGACATGGCCTTGTATGTTAGGCAAAGGTCACCTCTGAGCAAGCGGTGGCGACTGAATAGAGCTGGAGTTCTTTCAGTCGGGCAGCATAGGACAGATGTTTGAGACCCTTTATCCTTTTGGTGAGGAACTTTTGTGGCCTCTCCAGCTGCTGCAAGTGTCGGGTCAGATACATTCCGAATGGGGCATTGTACTCAATCATTGGTCTGATGAGTGATGAGTATAGGGAGACGATGAACTCCTTGATCTAGATGAGAATCCCTTCATGATAAGGTGGGCAATGTAGAAGGTCTTCCTAACTACTTTAGCTACATGGGTGTCGAATGACAGACTACTATCAACCTGGGTCCCCAGGTCCCTGATAACTTCTTCTGTACTCAGTGGATTGCCACCTATTTGGTAGCTAGGGGTAACCTTGTTTTTCGAAGGGTATGACTATGCATTTTTGGCATTTAACTTTAGGCCATGGCTCTGGCACCAGTTATCCATTTCTGTGAGACCCTTCTGAAGGATATCTGTGTCAGATGTGTTTTCTACTATGGCGCCCAGTTTGCAGTCATCTGCAAACTTTGTCAGCCATAACCCTCCTGTGTTTGCTTGTACTGGAAAAGTAGATGCCAAACAAGAGTGGGCCCAAGACTGAGCCCTGTGGTACACCACTTGTGACAGGCTTTGAGTCTGACATGGCGCCAGCAACTCTGACCCTGTGGGTTCTGTCACTCAGCCAGTTTGCAACCCATCTTGTGATGTATGGGTTAACATTTAAGCTGATGAGTTTTTCAATGATACCCGAGTGGGGTATTGTATCAAAGGCCTTCGCCAGATCGAGGTAGGCTGTATGGACTGCCTTTCCTCATCAATGGCTTTGGTGACTGTTTCAAAAAAGTCAACCAAGTTTAGAAGGCATGATCTGCCTTTGACAAAGCCAAACTGCGATGGATCCAAAGTCTGCAAATTCCCTATGTCTTTATTTATGAGGTCCATTATGATCCTCTCCATGGCTTTGCAGATAAGGCTTGTCAAGCTAATGGGCTGGTAATTTCCAGGGTCGGTGGAGGCACCGGCTTTGTGCAGTGGGACCACAGTTGCAGTGCACCACCCTGGTACGTATCCAGAGGTAAGACTATGATTAAACAGCTGTCCTAGCTGTGGGTTTAATTCCTCATTGAGTTCGTGGTGCACACAGCCGGGGACACCATCAGGTCCCATGGATGCTGTGTTTTTTGCTTTGGAGAGAGCAGTTCTCACTTGGGCGTTGGAGATGTTTGGGGGGCTGCAATCGCTTGGTATAGATATCTCTCCTTTGGGGAGGGAAGAAGTTTGCACTGAACCTGTCAGCCAGTATGTTGGCAATGTCTGTAGGATCAGTAATCTTCACATCATTTTGAACTAGTTCTGAGCATATCTGGGAGTTTCAAGGTGAGTCATTTAATCTATATTTCAGAGAAAGCGTCATCTGAAATCAATCTTTCAATTTCAATATCTTGGTAGAAAGTTTCAGTAACAGATACATCAACAAAATCTTTGATTAATCTTTTCATGCAGGGAATTCCACAGCAAACACATGCCCCTATTAGGAGTATACCCACACAAATAGCAATTAGAATGTTCATTAGGATGGAACCGCACCCCCCCAAACAAATTCTGGAAAAAGTCCGTCAGTGGGTTTGGGCCTGGTTCAGTCATGGCTGATACTTGCTGAATTACCTCTAGGTGATTATTTATCTCATGGTGATTGTCAGGGATAAAAGCACAGCATTCTTCTTTGATAAGCGCGCACCTACCACCTCTCGCCGCTGGGGTGAAGTCAAGAGCCATCCGATTTTGTAGCACAACAGTTCTCATTGCATTCAGTTTATCAGTCACGAATTCTAGGGTGGAAAAAGTTGCATTACTCATTACTTCGAGAAGTTTCGACAACTTCCTCAGCTCCCAGATCGATTTGACTGCTCCATAAGCTGGGAGTATTCCTGCCCAGGATATAACACTGTCACTCAAGTCCATGTGAGTCAATTCACTTTTGTCTTTTACTGAATTATGGTCTTTCCAACCAGCTTCGATCTTCCCAACTGGATTCACAGGTTTCTTAACTGGACCTTCAGATTTTCGAGCTGTTTCCCTTACGTTTCGTATCTTACCCAAAGGTAATTCTGCAGTATGTCTTATTGCCAGAACCAGGTAACCCAAAAAACAACTGCCGGACCAATTCTCAGGTAACCATTTATATGCCTTTTTCCCACAAATAAAATAGCAGTTTTCTACTTTAGTACTAATACGCATCAGCCCTGCATGAAACATTTTTTGATCTATAACTGACAATTGTTTAAACAAAACTGGATTTTTTTGAATGTCACTCATAGTTGTTTTCAATGAGTTTAAATACGAGTCATAATTAGTATTGCAAAAAGTATTGCCATTACTATTCTTAATATAACATCGGTAAGATATGGTTATATTGCAATTGCTCCAGCCCACCTGGAGAGTATCATTTTTGTAGAAACATACAACTCCTTTTTGTGTGACAGGTAAAAATAAAGCTATTTTGTCCTGTGATCTCACAGTTCCTGTGTCAAAAAGTAAATTCTCCCAAGTCTCATTTATCCCCAAAGGGACAGCGGACATTACCAGTCCTCCATATGCTGTTGGTATAGCTGTACAAACCCAGCAATTTGAAACGTTTATAGTCTCTGCATGCACACGTTTCATGGCCAGGTATGTGTTAAAATTTGGATGCCAGTCTATAGACGTTTCATCACGCCTTCCCACTTTCACTTGTGTGGTTGTGTGTAGGATAAACCACAGCAAGAGGAAAATTGTCACAATTACAGTTAATAAATGTACACACAACAAAATGATTATGCAACATCTCTGGGGTTGATCTAAACTTCTATTCGCTTTGTTTTTGGCCATCTTGGTCTGGTTGTGTATCAGTCACAAAGTTTTTATCAAGTTGAAAGTTCTTTACCGGTTTACAATGCGTTAAATGAACCCAGGATGTCCTCTCGGCCACTCTAACTGCAGTAGGCGTTGCCAACAAAACCTGGTACGGACCTTCCCACTTTGGACTCACCCAGTTTTTCCTTTTTGTCACTTTCAGCCACACCCAACTTCCAGGGCCCATGACTGCTTCCACCGGTCTGGTCTGTTCCTTATCTGAAAGAGAGTTAAACTGCAAAACAGACTTATTCATTAACAATTTCTTCATATACTCTGCTAACGAACTGTCAGCCTCCTGCTCTGCAGGCATGAGAGCTTTCCACTGAGGCACATAATATGCTCTCCCAAAAATCATTTCAAAGGGAGTCAAACCCTTTGCATTTGGAACCGTTCTCATACTCAACAGTGCTAAAGGCAGACAGTATATCCAATTCTTTTGGGTCTCTTCTACTAGCTTCCTTAACTTGTTCTTTAGGGTACCATTGTACCTTTCCACCAGTCCTGCTGACTGTGGGTGGTAAGCACAATGGTTCTTCAAGGAGATACCAAAAAATCTCCCAAGCTGGTGAATCATCTGATTCACAAAATGTGTGCCATTGTCACTATAAATCCTCTCCGGAATGCCAAATCTAGGGATTACTTCTTTTATCAGGGCTTTTGCCACTGTTGCTGCATCCGGGTTTTTGGTTGGAAAAGCTTCTACCCATTTAGAAAACATGTCTACAATAACTAAACAAAACTTCTTCCCTTCACATTTATTCAATTCTATGAAATCCATACAAATAGTATGGAACGGGTATGGTGGTATAGGAAAACTTCCTTGCTTGGTTTTAAATGCTCCTTGTGCATGATGCTTGTTACAAGTATGACAAGCTGCACAAAATTTTTTGTGTAGTTTGTGTATCCGTATGTTTGGAATATTCGATTTACTAACTGTACCATCCCCCCTGTTGAGACATGGCACTGCCCATGGCTCAACAAAGCTGCATATCTAAATAAATTAGACGGCAATATCGGTTTTCTTTCTTTGGAAATGTACAGTCCATTCTCAAGAATTGCACCTCGTTTTACCCATTTTGTTTTTCTGCTTTTGTAGTAAGCGTCTGCATTGTTTTTAACATGTCTAAATCTAAAATCTCAGAAGGTTGTAATTCCTCATTTAAAAGTAAAGTTTCTGAGTCTGAGGCTGCTTGCTTTGCAGCTGCATCAGCTTGTGCATTGCCTTTCGAAATCTTATCTTGTTGTTTTGTATGAGCTACACATTTACAAATAGCTACTTTGGTAGGTAACTGAATAGATTCTAATAACTCCAAAATAAATTGCGCATGATTAATAGGTTTTCCACTAGATGTTATCATTCCTCTATTTTTCCATTGTTGTGCAAATACATGTACTGTAGAAAAAGCATACTGACTGTCAGTATATATGTTTACACACTTGTTTTTTGCTAAAGTACATGCTCTCGTCAAAGCTATCAACTCTGCTGCTTGTGCAGATAAGTTGTGTGGTAAGGATTGAGCTTCTAAAATTTCAGTGTCTGTAACTACTGCATATCCCACCAGATTCTTCCCTGTAGGACCCCTTCTGCATGAGCCGTCCACGTAATATGTCACCTCGGCATTATCCAAGGGCATATCTGTAAGATCTTGTCTAGGTAAAGCTAACTGTTCAATTTCCTGCAGGCAGCTGTGTGGTGTGCCCTCCACAGGAGTTGGAAGTAATGTTGATGGATTCAATGTCGTACATCGTTCAATTGTCATATGAGGTTGGCTCAGCAGTATAGTCATACATGAAAGATGTCTAGCAGGAGAAAGGTATGCCATTTTCTCTTGCAGTAAAATTATTGCAACTGCATGAGGCACTCTCAATGTGAGAGGGTGGAATAACACCACTGAGGCCGAAGCCTGCACTGCCATTGCGGCTGCAACTACTGCTTGTACACAGTGAGGCAAAGATCGTGCCACTGGGTCTAACTGTGATGAATAGTAGGCTATGGGGCGTTGCTTGTCCCCATGTTGTTGCGTCAATACTGACGTCATATATCCTTGCTTACAATCTACGGTCTGAAAGAACCGTTTGTGATAATTTGGAAGTCCTAAAACTAATGAAGAAGCTATCAACTGCTTCAACCTGCAGAAAGCCATTTCTGCTTCAGTTGTCCATTGTAAAATATCTTGTGCTGCCATTGGTGTCTTATATATCAAGTCAGTTAATGGAGCAGATTCCAAAGCATAATTTGGTATCCAGCTCCGACAAAAATTAGTTGTACCTAAGAAAGACATCATTTCTTTCTTGGTTGTTGGTTTGGGTGCTTGCAAAATTGCTGTTTTTCTTTCCTCATCTAGTATTCTACCTTCATTGGATATTACATATCCCAAGTATCTAACTTGTTTTCTCCAAAGTTGTAACTTATCTTTGTTTACTTTGTGTCCTTGTATTGCTAAAAATTTCAGTAATGCTACTGTATCCTCCCTGCACTGTTGCTGGGTGGGGGCTGCTAGCAAGATGTCATCTACATAAAGTAGAATTTGACTACCTCCTGGTGGGGTAAATCCTGCCAGGTTGCTAGCCATTTCTTGTGAAAAAATTGTTGGGCTCTCACAATATCCCTGCGGTAGTCGAGTATCGATACCTTTTACCCTGAAATGTAAATGCAAACCAATATTGACTATCAGGATGTATAGGTATTGAAAAGAAAGCATTGCTAATATCTACCACAGAGAAATACTTCTGTTGCAGTTCTAAATCATTTAACAAAGTATGTGGGTCTGGCACCGTAGGTGCTCTAGGTATTACTGCATTATTTACAGCTTGTAAATCTTGTACCATCCGCCATTCCCCATTTGCTTTTTTAACAGGAAATAGGGGTGTATTACATGGTGAATCAGGAGATTCTACCAGTACTCCTTCTTTGAGTAATGCTGTTATTATAGGCTTAATTCCTATTTCTGCATCCTTTCTCAAAGGGTATTGTCTTTTCTGTGGTCTGAAAGCTGACTTTGGGGTTATTGTAACTGGTCCTGCTGTTCGAATAAGTCCTACATCTGACTTGCCTGTTGACCAGAGAGTTGTCAGAATTTCACATAAGGTCTTTTCTTCTTCTTCTAATAAAAATGCTAATCAGCTGTCCTCGCTAGATTGCAAGTGTACAGCTGGATGTGTCTGTGTCAACCAATTCAGTTTTTGTTTTTGTATCCCTTGTACTGATAGTTCTAAATCAGTCTGTTTCTCCCATCTTGTTACTTTTTCTCCTAAATCTGCCCATTTGACACTTTTGTTCTTTGTCAAGCTGACATGGGGCAACCGATTTGATCTATACAATGCAAGGAATTCTTGAGGTAATGAACAGCTAACTACACTGTTCCCCTCAGTATCCCAGTACAAAGTAGGCAAAACCAATCTAGTTGCACGATTTCTAAACAGTTCTTGCTCATACTCTCTATCAGGTCCTGGTGTGGTACAGTAATATAGAGTACAGTGTAACAAATGCTGTTGATCAGTGTCAAGGGAGGGGGCTTTACTGATGGCTATGTTCATCAGCTCCTCGGTCACTGCCCCTGGACCAGTCGTGACTAGGTTCTGGCTGTACCAATAAAAGGTTTCACCCTCCGTTCACACTACAAAGGTATCCATTTGTCTCTGTGCCTCCATACCTTGTACAGTTGGAACTACTGCTATGCCAAATATCTGCATAAGGTCCCTGCCCAATAGGTTTACTGGACACTTTGCCGACACAACTATTTTACTTCTCTGGGTTATACCTGAAACAGGGTCAGTTATTGCTATATCATGGGAAAGTGGTTCCCTGTATAGCTGTCCATTCTTGCTTTTACTAGTATATAATCAGGTGATTCTGAATGTTCTGGTAACTTGGAGGGTGTATCAAAGTCCGTGGCGCTCCTGAGTCACACAGGAATTTGACTTCCTTCCCTCCACCAGAAGTGTAACTTCGGTTTCGTATCTGCCAAGTAGAGCTCTAAGCTCAACAATGCTAAGTCCAAAATTTCACTTTCTTCATCCTCCATATCTACTTGCACTTCCTCTACTCCTTCTATCACATTTACATTTGTTTTCTGTTTATTAAGTTTTCCTGATGATTTCTGACTTTCACTTGATGTATCCTCACTATCATATAGTCAGTCCTCATCTCCTTTATCTTCTGTAATTACCTTCTTGTTTTGCCTACAATCCCTTGCTAGATGCCCTTTTTTCCCGCATTTGAAGCATTCACCTCTCTTTTTCCTCTCTTCAAAATCTTCTGATCGTTTGTCAGACTGTTTGTTTCCCTGGGCATTCTTCTTGCCCTTTTTACCTGACTGTAATACAAATACTTCAGCTCCGTCTTCAGCAGTGAAGACTTGTGCCTTCTTTTTCTTTTTACTATTAAAATGTCTCTCAGCATGTCTAGCATATTCGAGTAAGGCTTGTAGCCTCCCTGTTCGATGATCTATCATATGCTTCGTAATGAAGCTACTAATAGGTGCAATGCAACCTTTCAAAAATGCATTTTTTAGTTGTTATTCATACGGGGAATCATTTGTTTGGTTCTCAGGAACTGACATACCGCTATGATTATTAAAACATTCTAATAATCTAGCATAATATCCATCTATTGTCTCATTTTCCTGTTGTATGCATTGATTAATGCAAGTCCAGTCTGCTCTAGGTTTCCATTTCTCAGAGATTCGGTCTGTCAGACCTTTCACTCTGTTGTCTAACTCTGCGTCACTATGTGGGAGTGGTCTGAGCTCTGCATTATGAGGATTCCAGGCGCCACAAATCATGTGCCAATCTGGACCTATAATTTGTCTTACTACTTTTTCTACTTCTTCCCCATTCAAGTGGTAACTTAACCTCATGCCTTGTAAATCTTCTAAAAATTTCGTAAAATTAACTTTCGGATGGGGGATTCCCTCAGTAGCCTTCCGGATGTCTTCCGGTGTCCATGGTCTATATACTAAGAGTGTTGGATCCTGCCCTTCCTCTCCTGCATGAGGATTTGGAACTTCTATAAGTGGGCATATTTCTTCCTCACTCTCATCCTGTAGATTCCTCTCTATTTGGTATGATTCTGTGTACCTATGTGTTTTACTTGTTCGGGACCTAGTCTCAATAGGATCTCTAACAAATGGTTGTGGTCTTACTGAAACTTCAGGATAACGCAGAGGCGGACCAACCTGTCCACTCGCTTCATATCCTGAAAAGGGTAAGGGAGGGGGTAAGGGAGGAGGAGGAGCTGTAGCTATTACCAAGTTATTATCCTCTTTGTCTAAAAATAATGTTTTTGAATTTTTAAGCTTCTGTTCTCTACAATTTGCTTCCTCAATCCACCTGTGTGCTTGAGGAATGCCTAGTTGGCGTTGCTTTTTTGCCTGACCTCCTGCATCAGATTTAAGCTGTTTAAGGAGTTTAACTAGTGAAGGTTTATCTAGTTTAACATCAAATTCATATTTATTAACCCATTTCATATAATACCTAACGTTATCAGAATGCTGTAATTGCATGTATTTTGCGTCTTCGGTTAGGGGTGGATCTCGTGAGGTTTTAGTGCACTGATTACCCATGTCAAAGAAAATGTTACGTAACCCTTTTTTATCACATGATATCAAATTCTCAGTTCCTGTTTACAGTTTATCTAGAATAACTGTCTACCTTATTCTGTTACCCGGATCTATGACCAAATATACAGTACTTCCTTTTGTCCCTGATCTGCAAAACAAATCTTGACAACAATATACCGTAACCTAGTCCCTGATCTAAAACAGAAAAAAAAGGCAAATTCTTCCTACCTGAGCCTCCTGGTTTTGAAAAACGTTCAAATTCCACTCTTCGGCCACAGATCAGAAAGTGGCCAGCCTCTTTACACACAACAATTCAGTCGGAGGTCTTTTCACTCAAGAAGAACCATTTTGGTAACTTCTCCTGCGCAGTATTCGACCACCGATACGCTCTGATCTGCAGCTTACCAAGGGAATTCCGTCTCGAAAGGACCAAACTGTTAAATAAAAAATCAGAATTCAATACACAGGAGGTTCAGATTCAAAAGTTTACTAGTGTACACCAGGAGGCAAAAAAACATACAAGTACAGAATTTTGTCTGACATGAAACAGGAAGCACACAATTTTATATAGGTTTAACATTTAGCTATGCCCACCTTACTGACGTGATATGTCACAGGGCATCTACATCACTTTAGCTTACAATTCTACATTCATTAAGTTTGCTGATGCTGTACATTTAAAAAAAACTTTTCCTTTAGATACAATACGGCCTTGCTATCCAGCTGGTCAGTCATAATGTCTTTCTGTAAAGTTATTTATTCAAGGTTTCATATCAGTTCGAATACAATAGCAGCTTCAGTCTTTTAATGCATGTCTTTGTTCTGTTACACTTTCTCACACAGCTGCGTGATATCTAAGTAATACATATACAAGGCCATCTCATTCTTACAGGAAGAGCAGAAGATTATTATTTCACACATTTAATTTCCTGACCCAGCAGATAATCACTTGTGAAAAGCATAAACATTAAAACTTGCTAAGCTAGCATTCTGTCAGGGTCAGGGATCAGCTTTTGCTTCAAGCCACACTGCAGTTTCAAAACTACTTCACATTTAGACATGAATTAATTTTACTACTATATGATTAATAGAATAAAATGCATTATATACTACTTTGCTTTTAAACTAGCATTTCTTATGTATTCAAATACACATTTTTCTAACAGCCTGGTTTAGTCTTGGTCTTTTCACATGCTGTCTTGCTGTAGCTCTCCACTCAGTCTCCCTCACTTCAGGTGTAGTAAATGTATGTAGGTCAGGGCAAGAGGGTTTACATTAGCCCCCCCTCTTTCACTCCTTATGGCTATATGTACCTTATGAAAAGAATAGTGCACCTGTGGATAGGAGTGAAGATTTGGATGGTCTATCCAGGTAATGCATTATGATATACATACATATGCAGTCATCTAATACATCTGTCAAACATCAGTAGTAATCTGCATTTTCTTTCCTGTGCATCTTCTGACACTGACATGGCTTAACAAGCAGGAGAACGGCAAGTGAGAGTGTGGGTATGTGGCCATTTCTACATTCACTGGGCTGCCAGCCATGCCTCCATAACTTAAAACCATTACAACCTGAGCTTCCCCACATCCAGTGTGAAGGTATACTGGATTGCAAGAAGAGATATGTATTGGAGCGGAGTACTGCAGATGTTGGAAGAGAAGTGTTCCATCTACCCTGAGCCCGACATCCTTGGGCTGCACATTGGAGGGAATGATGTGATCAGTCAACCACTCAGAAGGCTACGGTTTCAAATCAGATTAATTTTTGAACACCTGCAGTTGTGGTGGCTATGTTGTCATTTTGTGTGGTCTGACATAATTCCTCACCAGATATGGAAAACAGCAAATAGTCAATGGGCAGCGCACAAGGCCAGATGTTTACAGAATGGGTTCATGCATGACTTGATGCACAAGGTCGGTGGATCTACAATCTGCTACGACAGCATCACCACAGAGGATGTTCACCTGTTCAGAGGGGATGGCACTCACCTAACTGAGAAGGGTTTTGCATTGTTCTTGACTGACCTCCACAATGGCGTGAGGAGAGCTATGCAGGATTGGTAACATGCAGCTTCTGAGAAGAATGGAAAACACCCATGACCAAGTAGAACCAGTATGGTAAGTAAAATTCTATTATGAATTGTGTTGTGTAAAATATGATATTTTTCTGTGTTTGGCAAATAACTTTGGGAAGGAGCTGGTGAAGGTGCTGAGAAAGAACAACTGTTTCAGGAGAGTGCTACCACGTAAAATCTAATACCATCCTGCAATGCTTCTTTTGTTATTCTTCTTTTATCAGGCATATGTAGAGTTTAGATGACAGAAAGGGCTTAGTAATACAGAACTTGATCCCTTAGGTCCATTGCTGAATGGACACATGTAAAGAGAAAAGGCATAGGTAAGGAAGACCGCTGACACTGAAGGAGGTCATGGGACTTTAGTGGAATTAGCTGTCTGAGTGGGTATCCAGCACAGGTATCAGACAGATCAGATTGCCTTGCATGCCACTGAAGTCCCATGCCTGTCCTGGATTCATTAGTAGTGTGGCGGTCCTTACCTTGCTTTTTCTCTTCACATATACCCATTCAGCAGTATGTTGGCTACAGCAAGAATGTGTATATTTACAATGATATCTGTCTACATGGTAAAACAACTGGGTCTGAATGCTGTACACATGTAGAGATATCAAAGTTAGTTTTGGACTTAGGTTATGGAAATTATGATTTTTTTCATATTTTGGTAAATAACTTTGCAAGGGAGCATCTGAATGTGCTAACAAATACTTCATTTTGAAGACAGTATTCATAGTTCCAATGTTGTAAAAGAACTGTGCCTGTGTATTCTACACATATACAAATATCAAAATTTGTTTCATACTTAAATTAGGGAAATTATGATTTTTTTTTTATATTTTGGTAAATAACTTTGCAAGGGAACATGTCAGTGTGCCAAGTAATACTGCATTTTGAAGACACTTTTACTCCTTATGACATGGTAAAAGAAGTAGGTCTGCATGTTGTGGGGGGCTGGCATAATGGTTAAGGTGTTTACCTTACAGACACAAGATACAGGGTTTGAGTCTCACATGGTGTAATTGGCTGGGCTTAAAATGGCCCACAAGGGAAGTGTGCCTAGTACTAATCTATTAACATATACAAATATCAAAGTTTATTTCAGACTTAGGTTTGGAAATTATGATTTTTTTGTCATTTTGGTAAATAACTTTGCAAGGGAACATGTCAGTGTGCCAAATAATACCTCATTTTGAAGACAATGTTACTCCTTACGACATGGCAAAAGAACTGGGTCGGTATGTTGTACACATGTACAGATATCAAAGTTTGTTTCTGACATAGGTTATGGAAATTATAATTTTTTTTCATATTTTGGTAAATAACGTTGCAAGGGAACATCTGAATATGCTAAGTAATATCTCACTTTGAAGACAGTATTCAAAGTTCCAATATTGTATAGGAACTGTGCCTGTATGTTGTACACATGTACAGATATCAAAGTTTGTTTTGGACTTAGGTTATGGAAATTATTTTTTTTTTCATATTTTGGTAAATAACTTTGCAAGGGAGCATGTCAGTGTGTCAAGTAATACCTCATTTTGAAGACAATGTTACTCCTTACAACATGGTAAAAGAACTGTGTCTGTGCACTGTACACATGTATAGATATCACAGTTTGTTTAGTCTTGTAGGATTATGAAAAGTATACATTTTCAATACTTCTCATTATTATGCCCATATCTTTGCAAGGGAACATGGTGATGACACAAATGATGCATCATTTTGAAGTTGACATTCAAATGCACAACTTCTACTCTGATATGTAGCCTCTGTCTGTTAAGGTGATGAGATATTATGCTTTGTTTATTTATCAATTATGAGAAATATTATATTAATCATATTTCTGTGAATATATCCATATTCTGTCTGTGTGGGAGAAGAAGTATATAATTCATAGTGAATATAGGAAGAACTGGATATTTTACTCAAGGTTTTTGGATGATATTTGTATATTTTGGACGGGTTTGACTGGTACTATAGGGGAATTTATGAATTATTTAAATTCCACAACTGACTTTTTGACCTTTACCTATCAGGTCAACCTGGACAGGGTCAACTACTTGGATGTGTCATTAAGCCTTCATGACAATGGTTTTAAATCATACATTTATAGAAAACCCACCTTTTCTAATAGTTATATTCATTCTAACAGTTCTCATCCCAGACACCAAAAAAAGGGCATTGTCAAGGGCCAGTTTGTTAGGGCATCCCGTATGACATCGGATGAACTGGAGTACCAATTAAAATGTTCAAAACTTGCTGTGATGTTTCAAGAAAGGGGCTATCCTGAAGAATTTATTACTAATATTCGCCAAGAGGTTCAGGAAGGTAGGAATACCAAATACCAACCCATTTTGGGTACAGGAAAGTTGGAAAAATCTCAAGGAGAAGGTGGGCAAAATGAGTTTAAATTGGGGTACAATAAAGCATTCATTATTGAGCATAGTGCAAATTCTAGTACTATCAGAAACATAATAGAGCAAGAATGGGACACCTTTCGGGACATTACAGACCTTAATAATTTAAAAGGTAAAACAGTAAAAATAGTGTTCCGAAAAGGGAATAATATCAAGAACCTATTAGAATATGAACCTAGCACAAACAGATTTTATAATCAACGTAAGGGTACATACAGGTGTGGAACATGTACACAATGTAAATACATCTCTTATACGGACAGAATATTCCTTCCATCCAGAAAAAGATGGATAAGGGCAACAACGTTGTAAAATTGTAATAGCCAAGGGGTAGTATATTTAGTGATTTGCCAATTATGTCAAGCATTTTATGTTGGAAAAACTGAGATACATCTTAAGAGGAGAATATATGAACATTTGTACGAAATACAGAAACAGAATCTCAACAATGCCCTTTATAGGCATATTTTGACATGCCCTAGGGCAAAGTATGAATTCTTTGTTATAGAAACTATGGCCCGAGATAATAGGGGGGGTCCCTGGGACATAAAATTGGAACACAGGGAAACTTATTGGCAAATTTTACTGGAAGCCAACAGGACCCCTGGTTTAAATGATACAATATCTATTGTACCACTTCTTAAATTAAACGCTGGGAAATTGTGACATTTTGTTTTGTATTCTTATGTTTTATTAACATCTGCTTTTCACAGTTATTTATGTATATTGTTTTATGTATATACATTTTATTTTCAACATATATGCATATATTTAATAACAGTTTGGTAGATTTTTAGGCAAGATGTTTTTAGCAAGTATTTTTAGTTTTTGAATTTTATTCAGTGGTTAGTAAAGAAGTATCTATTACTTTAAATTTTAATTGTTTAATTGGGTTAGTTGATTGTAATAATATATAAGCATGGCTTTGATCACCTATTATGTATCTGATGAAGTCAAGGAATAACATTGACGAAAACGTTACTTTGTAATTTGCTGACGTTAATAAAGTGAGTGGTTGCGGTCTTCTTCGATCTGATTTTTTTGGATTATTGGTTTTATTCAATCAGTAGAGTCTCTGTTTTGGTTTTGTTCCATTTTTCAATAGCATTAAAGGAGTTTTGGCTGAGGACATGAAGGTCTGAAAGGGAGTCAGAGGTAGAGATGACTGTGGAGTCATCCACATACAGTAAAACCTGAAGAAGTCTCCTGACTTTGTAAAGATGAAAGCATTCAATAAAAAAGTCATTAATATCTCAGAGAGTGGCTTCTGTTCTTCTTTAAAGAACAGTTTTCGTTTGTGATCATTTGGTTTCCATCTGCACATAGTTTGCTTATGAAAAATATAGCTAAAATATAAAACTGTCACATCAAAACATGCACTTTATTAAGCTACTAAAATAACATCAAAGAAATAAACTGCCTATTCAAAACAAGCACAATAAAAATAAGTGTTAATAATATACACTATACTGTAGATGCTCTTCTTCTTTGCTGTTGATTGTGCATACAAATCTTACTCTTTTCTCTGTTATTATTGATATTTTAAAAGCGTTAGCCATGTCTGTAACATGTACAATGCAAATAAGGTGTTTCTGTACTGCAATAGCTCTACTTCACCATCTTTAATGTTAAATATATATATTTTTGTTTTTCTGTTTTTGTTTAATAGTTAAGACTGTCTACACATGCTGTAACATGCAGTTTTTGTCTTGTAACCATTGACTGATAGTAATATTTTATTAGATCTCCACTCCTCTTTCTTAATGTAACCTTATGTAAACTTAATGGATATATTTTTTGGTGAGTGCTACTCAATGGGCCTCCACTAAAAAGGGGCCTTGTGCCCAACTACACTATTCCAGTAAACAAACACTAATAAATAAATAAAGACATAACTTCAGGAACTGTAGAGAAAATATTTAGATGGCTGACTATTCATAAGAACCTGGAAAATCTACTTCAGTCTCTAGTCATCTGAAACTTTGATAATTAATATACCCCACTGAAGTCATTGTGAAACACCAGTCCAACATAAAACACACATGAAGAACAGAAAAATGGAATCTGTGGTAGCTGATTTATGTGATATATAAAATATCTAGTGTTGTATTTAATTTATTTGTATTTGATTTTCTGGGGTAGAGTACTGATCTTCATGGACCTTTTACAGTCTCAGCCTGGGAGCAGTGTCTGGTTCTAGGACTTGTTCATAGTCACACAGTTAGGCAATGTAGCTTGAGGAAATCAAATCTTGAAACACTGAACCACAGGAACCAGCTCATTAACAGCTTTTTAATTCTCTAAGCCAACTGCTAGACAAAATATGATTAGGGGAATTAGTTTGTGAATGATAGCTTCACCACACATAGGATCATAGGAGGTCACTAGGCTATCGACCCAGAGCCATTTCATCCCAATGTAATACCATTGATACTCTAGTCAATACCCAGGATTGTATTTAGTAATGACTGCCCATCTCCAGGAGGGTTGTGGGCACTATCCCCAGTAAGAATTTCTGGTGCCCCATC
Source organism: Protopterus annectens (assembly GCF_019279795.1). Taxonomy (NCBI): domain Eukaryota; kingdom Metazoa; phylum Chordata; order Ceratodontiformes; family Protopteridae; genus Protopterus; species Protopterus annectens. The sequence continues at coordinate 902,111,215 of NC_056726.1, forward strand.
CACTTGTCCAGGTTCCTTTTGAACAGTGTCATAGAAGTGCTCTGCTTCACATGAATTGGCAGCCTATTCCAAAGATGTGGCAGTCACTGGGAGACAAATATGTCCCTCGAGCATGTCCTATTCAAGTTGCAGGCCATATTTAGGTCCCTGGGACAGGTAGCTACAGTTCTGTTTGATTTAATGATGTGCAGCAGATTCATTAGGTTTGGTCAGAGATGGCTCTGTAAGCCAGGCATAAGTCTCCTCTAAGAAGTCCATATGATACAGAGTACAGTGACATGAACTTTAGTCAGTCTGTGTAAGGCATGTGCTTGACTCCCTTGATCTTCTTTGTTGGAAACCTCTGAGGTCTCTCCAATTACTTCAGGTGTTTTGTATGGTACATGCCAAAAGGGGCATTGTACTCAATTATAGGTTTGATTAGTGAAGAGTAAAGAGGGGTTAAAACCTCCTTTGATCTGCAGGTGATGTCTTTGTTGATCAAGTGTGCTGTGTAGAAGGCCTTCCTTACCATAGTAGACACATGGTGGTCAAAGGTAAGGTCACAGTCTACTTGTGATCCCAAATTTCTTACCACTTTGTAGGTACATAGAGTATTGTTAATTTGATAAGGTGAAAGGGCATTGCTTTTACCGAAGGGACTGATGATGAATTTCTTTGCATTCAGTTTGAGACAGTGACTAAGACACCATTCATTGGTCTGCATAAGACTCTTCTGAAGTATACTGATATGATTTGGGGATTCAAAAATTCCACCTAGTTTGCAGTCATCTGCAAATTTGATAAGCCACAGCCCCTTAGTTTTAGACTGAGCCTCTGAGAAGTATATACCAAACAGTAGTGGGCCCAGCACTGACCCTTGTGGCACCGCACTGGTGACAGGTTTGCTGGCTGATGGAGAGTCACCCACTTTGATAGTGTGTGACCGGTTTGTCAGACAGTTGGCAACCCATCTTACAACAAAGGGGTTTACATTCAGTTTGTCTGATCGGCAATGCTTGGGTGTGAGATTGTGTCAAAGTCCTTTGCCAAGTCGAGGTTTGCTGTGTGCATAGATTTGCTCTCATCAATGGCCCAAACCCCCAGGTTTAACAGGTAGGACCTGCCTTGATGAAGCCAAATTGGGTCAGATCCAGGATTTGGAGGTCACCTATGTCTTTATTTCTAAGGTCCAAGATGACGCTTTCCATGGCCTTACAGATGTGGCTGATGAGACATATGGGTCTATAATTCCCCAGATCTGTTCCTAAGCCACTTTTTTGGAGGGGAATAACTGTTGCTGTTCTCCATTCCACATGAACAAATCCTGTGGATAGGCTATGATTGAATAGGCTGGTGATGCTAGTTCATGTTTTAGTTTGTTTAGAAGGCAGCCTAGGATGCAGTTAGGTCCCATAAATACTGAGTTTTTTGCCTTAGACAAAACTTTAATGACCTGCTTTTCAGATATGTATGGTGGAGCGGAAGTTGAGGGAAATGTTTGTGATAAGGTTAGAGGGGATAGGGGAGTGAAATTTTTACCAAATCTGTCCACTAGCCGGTTTGCTATCTCCACAGGATCAGTGTGTGTGAGATACTGTTAGACACTATTTTGTCATGTGCTTGGGTCCTACCTTTTAGGCTATGCAGGTAGCTGTAAAATGACTTATGTTATCCTGGGATGTGATTTAGGTTTTTCACAAAGTTACTCTTAGTGGATTTGATCTGTTGTCTTATTTGCCTGTTGAGGCTGAGGAGGGTGTTTTTCCATTGTGGGGCTTCACCTTCTTGGACAGCAACTTTTTGCATTTATTTTAAAGTTTGTTGATGTTGGATGTCCACCAGGGTTGCTTATTTTTACTTGGGGATCCAGCTTTGATTCTCTGTGGAACAGCTAAGTCTATACACTTATAGAAGTGATTGTACAGGGCTTCAGCATAAGCTTTGGTGTAGTTACCACTTCCAGCTGGTAGTGGAGCTTGGAATGCATTTATACTTTCCCCTAGGAGGGTATAGTTTGCCTTGGTGAAGCTATTTAGTCTGACTTCACCCTCCGTGAGTTCTGTTTTTAGTGCCAGTTTGAAGGTGACTGATTTTTTTGTCAGATTTAACTAATGGTGGTCCGACAGTTGCAGTGGTACATCTGTTTATCATGTTAGTGAGGACCAGATCTAGTATGTTTGTTCCTGTTGTTGAGGTTTGAGCAATTCATTCCAGGGCATTTGAGTTACCAAAGTCAAGGAACTTTTGTGCAAGTGAGTTAGGGCTAAATTAGGTTTCTCAGTTGATGGTGGGTTAATTGAAATCCCCCATTACTAGAGTGTTTGGCAGTATTTGGACTGACTCTAGTTTGGTCAAGTAGGCCTCATGCACATCATGATTCATGGACGGGGATCTATAACTGGCTATGACTTGAATTGGGGTCTTACCCACAGTAATCTGAACTTGGAGTAACTCCATGGAGTTGTCAAGTCTAACCAGCTGGGAGATGAATTTATCTGTAACATAGATTGAAACACCGCCTTCTTTAGTTCTCACACATTTGTCTTGCAGTCTGAAGGTGTGGAAGACATTGTAGCCTTGCAAGACTGGGGTTCTCTCTGAAGCCTTGAACCAGGTTTCGGTGACTGCACAGACATCTACATTTTCTAGTGATAAAAGTGCTTCCACGGTGTGCAGTCTTTGGTTAAAGCTTCTAGCATTTAGCAGCATAACCCTTATTTTGTTATGATTGGCCATTTTCATATCGGCAATTTTGTTTTTGAGACCTTGCCTAAAAAGGTGCTATGGGGGAGGCAAGAGCCTTTGCCAGCAGCTAAAAGCCTAGTAGTGCCAGGTGCAAACCATCTCTGACAAAGCAGTGAGGTTTGTCGGCCATGTCATCCCAGGCTAATAGTAACTGGATCCCTTTTAAATGACACCAAAAACTAAGCCACTTATTGAAATTGATCATTTTTTGTTTACACCGTGGAATCATTCTAGGTGAGGGTAATATATTGCTCAAGGCTAGGCACATACCTGCCTGGGACACATACTCTGAGAGCTCAATTATGCCTCTCTTCATATAGTGCAGTGAGGTACATCTTAGGTCATTCACTCCAACATGTGCCATGATGGAGTTATAATGGTACTTGTTGCCAAGAGACCTGAGTGCATGCATGATCTAATGAATCTTGGCACCAGACAGACAGCTGACCGTGATTTTCTCCAATTCTAACTTGGTGGGACATCTGTGGTTCTCACTATGGATTCTCCCATGACAAGAAAATGTGTTTGTTGAGCATTACACCTTAAGGGCTTTGCATTTGAGACACTCGTGTTGCTATGTGCCTTGGGTGCTGTGAGAACTGTGTTAGTTGTAGCATTCTAGTGTTCTGGAGGTCTCTGGTGTTTCAGTAAGTTTTCTGAGAGAAGCTCTGCATACATAGATTTATGTGTTGGATATGTATTCTAATGTAACTATTGTCTGTTTATTTTAACTGTGGAGCTTTTCTCCCCAGGCCTCCACTGAAAATGGACCTACGTCCAGTCGGACACTCCCGGTCAACAAATGTAAATAAATAATAAATAAATAAATAAATGTGCTATATGTATGTGTAGCGGTATTATGTGCATGTATAGTGGTGGGTGAGTTGACAACGTCTTCAGTGTTACTGTTTCGAGTATGCGAGAGCAGGGATTCAAGATTCTTGGTGTAGATACATCTCTCAAACTCTGTACTAGATTGAGTTATTAGCAGAGCATTGTCAGTGTACATGAGGCAGTTGCTACACTGCCTCAGGAGACCCAAGTCAAATAGACTGGCAGGAGAAACAGGAGTAGTCCAACTGTCCATAATTCTAGTTTTGAAGAACTGTTATCACACAGGGGGTGCTTTCAGGCCTGATCTAGGAAGCACTCTGTAGATGGGTATTTCTGATGGGATTTTTGGCTGGTAGGTCACAGCTCACTAACAATACTTCTTAGACCGGACATGTATTAAGATGAGCCCTGGGATTCATGAAGCTTGCACCAGGCGCCGGAGTAGCGTCGGCAATCTAACGCCAAATATGGCCGCCGAGTGATTCAGGTGCGAGCTGTTTCCATGTGCACTACCAGCGTACGCCAGAGGTGCGTAGCTCCCGGCTCATGTATGCTAATTACCCCATGCGCAGCAGTGTAGCATGCAAATGAAGGTATATAGTGGTTCATGAAGTGGTGCAGGCGTAGCGTAAGCATGGTTTACATTTTTTCAAACATAAAATCGGAGCCATGAAAGCAGACCAAACTTACGTATTATAATGTTAATATATGCCAATGGCTAAATATATAGCCAAAGGCATAAAAAAACATGCACAGCACATAAAAAATAACATTTAATGTCATGGACACACTAACGCAAAGTAAAATCGCAGTGCATCAGTGCACAAACGGGATCACAATGAAAATATATTTAGATGTCATAAAACTGCAATGTAACACAATTCATGAATTCCCCATAATAGTCAATGGCACGCATGCTACACCACAACCATGGTGCAAGGGTTGCTATGGGTCTGTGACAGTGTTCTGCACGGTAACTAGGAATTATTAGTCAATGCCATGTAAATGAGTCAAGTAATACTGAATCGCAAACTCCCCGCCGGCGTAAGGATGTACCACACAGCATAGCGGTACAACACCGAGGTGTGGCCTGGAGGTAAACATGGCATCATGAGAGGTGTGCGCCACCATAGCTGTAAGCACATTGAAGCATTGCTAATCCGGGTTGCCTGTTGCTAAGCAAAGCCACAGGATAGTGGTGTGGAAGTAGCCATAGCTTTGCTTAGCTGAGAGCACACAAGGTAACCGAAAGTGCATGTGAACGTGGATGAAAACATGCTCGAAACCCAATAAATGGCTGTGCACGGCACGCACCATAGCTGAAACAGGAAGGATACAGGAAGACAATAAGGAAATGCTGCAGCATGGTAATTGGAGTACAAATGAGTAATTAACACCTAGGAACTCACAGTGGGCCACTGACAACAGCTAACAAGGCTGCTAGCAGCTGCCTGCAGAACAGGAAAGGGGAGGTGCCGTACTGCAAAGAAAAGAGAATTGTCACAGCAGAACAAAGCAAACTTGCAGTAGATCAGCTACATAACACATTTCGCAACACAATCCTGGGTAGTGAAAGTACAAAACAAGAAAGCAGGCAGCTGGATGCATGCTTGGCAATGGGAGGGGAATCAGGTTGAAAAGTGAAGTAAAGGGCAATAGATGAATCATGGCAGCCAAGCGTAAGTCAACACCAAAGGCCCCACAATAGTAGTACCTGCTGTAAAACCCATAATTAAGATACCCTGCAGCTGGAATTGCACATACACACCCAATTACAGCAGCATCATCCATTGCACAACAGTATAAGGTGAGAAAGCCCCACACACACACTTGTGTATTCCCAGACACTCTACACCATTGGTGTATAGAGACTTGAAACTTTTAATATGTACATGTTAGGGGCTGCCTTAGCTTTGATTCACCAGCATGTGTTGGAGACTGACGGTGGAGTGGAGGATGATGCTGACAACCATCTCAGGCACCGGAGGAGGAGAAGAGTGTTCAGACCCAGGGTAACCTACCAGGGGCTACATGATCTGGAGATTGTAGAGCATTACAGGGTGGATAGGGACACCATACAGCAACTTGTTGAGCTGTGCCGGCCACGCCTCAGAGCCAGAATTAACAGAGGGGAACCCATCCCAGTGGACACGAAGGTATGTGTAAGCTTGAGAATACTAGCCACAGGTACATTTCAAAGGCCAACTGGGGATATCATGGGGATGTCACAGGCATCAGCATCCAGGGTACACCACTGGTTCCTGGATGCCATGTTACCACATGCCAATGAGCACATATACTTCTCCCGAATGCAGGAGGAGTTGGCCAGCAATATGTGTCTCTTCCACCATGTGGCAGACTACCCAGAGGTACTGGGTGCAATAGACTGCATGCACATACACATCAGGACACCACCCGGTGAGCAGGAAAGGCGCTACATAAACCGCAAGGGATACCCCTCCATCAACTGCCAGGTCGTGTGCAATGCCCAGGGCATTATCACGGATGTGTGTGCTGGCAGCCCTGAAAGCATCACGACTCCCACATCTGGCATGCCTCACAGCTGTATCAGGTATTTGCCAGAGGGTACATCCCATATGGCCACCTGGTGGGGGATGCTGGCTATGCACTCGAACCGTGGATGATGACTCCCATCAGAAATGCACACACAGCTATGCAAGAACACCATAATAAGGCACACGTAGAAACCGGAATCATCATAGAGCACATGTTTGGGATGCTGAAATCACGATTTCGTTGCTTGGACATATCTGGTGGAGCCTTGCAGTACTCTCCAGGTATGTGTGTCCACATCTTCATAGTATGTGCCATGCTACACAATATGATCCTGCGGAAACAGCTGCAGCAGGGACAGAATGGTGAAAGCCCTCACAGCCCACCACCATTGCCAAGGGCCCCACAGCCACAGAAGGACTCAGACCATGAACACCCTGTGCCAGCCCCAGTAGGCAGATGGAGGCATGCCCAGTATGCCCATGTCTTGGCAAAGAGGGAACGTATAGCACACACACGGACAGTAAAGGCACTTATGGACTGACACCCTTCTCCACCTGCACACACAGCAAACATGGATGGCACACACACACGACCACCTGTAAATTGTCATGTATAGGTGGTCTACTGTGTGCATCCTACATAGGTAGCCCCCAACTGATGTACACACAACTGCCATTGGCACAAGGTAAGTCAATACCTGAACAGTAAATTAAGCTATCAGCATGTGTCCATACTGTATGTATGGGTTCATAGATACTTAGGTAGGTACATGCCTAACTGCCTGAGGCCACTCATAAGCATAGCCAAAAAGTGTCTGCTGTTGCCACCCCATTGATTTACTAACTGTCCCTCTGTAGAGTAGAGCCAATTGCGGGATCCCTGGGGTGTATCCACTGTTCCCCTCCCACTCTGCAAGGATTCCCTGGAGTATTAGTGAGGGGTTTCATATAATGTAATCAGGGATGTAGCTCCAAATAATGGGGAGTACCCATGACAGAAATCTTCTCAGATGGTTTACATGTTACATAGTATACCTTAACCACAGCTTGCATATATAAGTAGTATTCCACAGAATAATAAACATTTGGAACTCACAACCTCTGAAATGTGCATTAATCACCCTTGCACTACCAGTGCAGGCTCTGAGAGGTAAAATTACCACTGCCAGGATTAGAGCACGAAACCATGTAAAAAATCTTCACAATAACCTACCACTAAGCTACCTGAGATGTACAAATGGCAGTTGTGTATACTGACAGGTGAAAACACAAAATAGGAATGTGTGGAAATAGGAAAAACTGGCATATACCCAATGAAAGGTGTATGCTACATATATGTATATATATAAATCAACATATATATATATATATATATATATATATATATATATATATATATAAATCAACATATATATATATATATATATATATATATATATATGTATTATATATATATATATATAGAGAGAGAGAGGGAGAGAGAGAGATATATGGGGATATACATATATATGTAGATATATAGATAGGTTAACAACATCTACATAACCATGGAGGTACATATAAATGGGATACCTACCAAATACCGACTGCTTGACATACCAATGTGCGTAATCATGAGGCTTAAATTCTGAAAGACCACAGTACCGAAACACCAAAAGTGTGAGGTTTACAATCCCGATGTTAAGGGACATTTATTCAGTGATTCTGGTGTTGTGGTTCAGGTAGGTTACTGTGAGTAAGTGTGTTTCTGAGGGCTGTATTGTGTGTAAGTGTGTGTTCTGAGTGTGGTGTGTGTTCCTGGGGGACTGTAATGTGTGGGTGTGGGTTTGCTTTGTGCATCTGTTTGTGCGATCTAGGAGGTAGAATATTAAAGTAGGCAGGTGTGGGGGGTGCAGACAGCCACATGGGGGGTGTAGGGTGGCTTGCCCACCTGATCATACGTAATCTAGGATGGTTTGTTTGGATGTGGTGGGTAGCAGTGTGTCTGTGTGTGCGTGTGTGTGTTCCATGTTTGTGTTACTTTCGCGAGTTACTGTCGGTAATGTGGGGTATGGGAGTCTAGGCCCGGTACTGTGGACATCAGAATTGTGTGGTTTCGTGATTCTGTAGGTATCCTGTATAAAGTGGGTGAAGTGTTCATATATGAGTATAACAAGGACCATAGCAATCACACATTTCGCCATGACCAAACTTTATGAACAAAGGATATGGAGAGTATATGCCTATACACTATTACAAATATGTGCTATGGACATGAGCCAATGATAGGGTTACCGCCTGTCCCACTTTGCGAGGGACAGTCCCTCTTTGGGCGGTTGTGTCCTGACCAAAAATACTAAACTTGGCAAATGTCCTGAGATTGTAGGACATAATTATGTCCCATATGTAATGTAATAGTTGCATACAATAGATCTTTCTGTATCTAAAATACCTACATGTTACAAGAAACAGGATAAGCATCTAAACTGCTATAAGAATAAGCTTATATTTAGGCAAAAAAGGAAAGTTATATCCCTTGTACTGACCATGGGTTTGTGTCAGCCTGTAAAATCTGATGTGTGACCCGAAAATGTCCGACTATGGCCATTTGAAAAGGTGGCAACCCTAGCCAAAGAGGGTCAGTCACCAACACAACTCCAACGACTGCAAATACCTATGACAGAAATACACAGCTTTCATGTAGCAACACTTTATTACATTCTGATGTATTGCCGAAAGGATTCAAGGACTAACATCACCTGCATGCTATACAGGAACTAATTAACAGTGTCTTAATGAATCAGCCTGCAATTACCTCAGTATTAGTCCACTAAAGGATAGGTGTTCAAATAGGGAAGGAACCCTCATGCACATATCGATTATGTATAAAAGCAGCTCCTACATACCTGCATCTGCTATGTACACCCACCAACATCACTCCCACACCCAAACAAGTTTCAGTACAAACTGTAATAACATCACAGATTATTCACTCACTGTATGACATCTGCAGAAGCCTTAACATACCTTGTCAGAGACACACTAACATGGCCCTATGTGAAATAGTTGCTGTTACACAATGGAACAGCTGCTGATGTTACAGGGTTTGTTTGCAGTAATCCCATTTCAGAGGGTTGTGTGTACAACGGGAAGTGTTACCAATTACTGATTAACAGCACAGTATGATACACATGTACACCAAACCAAGGATGTCTGGTGGACACACTGTAAACCACCTAACAGTTCATGCATAGCCATACAGCCTTGAGCCGCCCAAACATCCTTGCCAGACTGAAACATCTGCAAAGTATCAGGTACAAACAAACCCTGCATAAGTAGCAATGTTCTGAAATATGACAGCTGTACTCACATGTCGAACAACATCTTCTAGCCATTACACACAATCTACGGGAGTCATGAAGCTAATATATCCCTGTCTGTCTCCATATAGCTGTTGAAATACATCACAAACACATCCAGGCTGTCTTCCTCGAAGGTAAGGCAAACGGACAATGCCCAAGTGGAGTACTCAATTATACACCACTGTTGCCATGGTATTGGCTAATGGAGCAGCTGCACAGCTGATGTGCATCTAATTAACTACTTTGGAACACCAATTGGTGGTCAGGATAGCACGTTACTGATATTTAACTATAAAAGGATGGCTTATCACACATTCAAACCATCTGTATATACCAGCAGAACATTACAAAGAAGATTGAAACACAAACTGAAAAGGATTGAATTAACAGTCAATGACACCACGGGTTACTAATAAGGTATGTAGAGCACTCAGTATGTCTGTGTATTTAGTACCTGTTCTGTAATATTTAAAGTGCACGCAATCCATTTAGTGGAAACAGTTATCTTGTAGTGATGTATTTTTGAGCATAGTAATGCTTGTAGTATTTATGTGTGTACTGCTGTAGGTCACAAGGCAAACACCGCATACACCACAAGGGATGCTATATAAGGGGTTTGAATCCAAATATTCCTCACCAGTTAGTGTCAGTGGCAGGTTTGGTCCAACAAGTATGTGCTATAACAGGGGATAGTATATGTTGATATATTGTAACAGTAGGCATATGTATGGGTGTATTACCAAGAATAACATGTTAAAGGTTGGCCCACTGTGCAATTATGATTTGCATTGTGGGATATTGTGCCAATAACTGTGTAATGTACAGTATTGTAGGCATATATGTATTACAAGTTACATAGCATTACTGTTATGTTAGGCAAACATTTGTTATGTCTATTGGCATTTACAATGCACAATAACAGGATACACATGACTTGTAGTCACCCGACAGTTTATCAGCATGATAGCAAAGTAAAATGGAAGGGCTAGTTAACTATCCATACACATAAGACATGTAATAAGTGCAAAGGTAGGTACTAGGCTGTCTGCCCAACGGTATTTATAAACCTAGCTAGAGTGTGTTGGCTTTTGCCACCCCCTTAGGTTAGTTCCCTGTGCCTCTGAATGGCAGAGCCATTAGTTCCCTATGCCTCTGTCCAACAGAGCCATTGCAGTGATCCCCAGCATACATGTCTGTCTCCCATCCACCCGTCAAGGTTTCCCTTGAAGAGTGCTAGTGAGGGGCCCTGCCTGATATACATTATCACGTTCCAAAGTATGGGGAATCTCTGGGTCAGGAATCTATCCGTCCAGCACGTCCTAGTCATCGTTGTGGTTAGGTGTATATCCCTAGAGCATGTGGCTCTCAGAGGCTTCTGTTTAGGTGGAGCATATCCAGCAATACTGGGTTGGACATGGGCCTTGTATGTCAAGCAGAAATCACCTGTGAGTATGTGGTATACAACTGAGTACAGCTGGAGTTTCTTTGGTTGGGCTGCATAGGTCATCTGTTTGAGGTCAGTAATCCTCTTGGTGTGGTACTGTTGTGGTCTTCCAAGCTGTTGCAGTTGTCTTGTAAGGTACACCCCAAATGGGGTGTTGTATCCTTTAATGGGTCTAATAAGTCATAAGTAGAGAGGCACAATGGCCTCCTTTGTTCTGGATGCAAACCCATTAGAGATTAGGGGGGCCACATAGAAGGATATTCTAAACACCTTGTCATTATGGGTATCGAAGGAGAGATTGTTATCTACTGGGGTTCCCAGATCCCTTATTACCTTTTCTGTATGTAGGGGACTAGCACCTATATTAGTAGTCCGTGGGTAATTAGTTATATCCAAAGGGGATGACTATGCACTTTTTGGCATTTAACTTGAGGCCATGATATTGACACCAGGTATCCGTCTCAGTGCAACCCTTCTGGAGGGTGTCTGTATCAGCTGGGGAAACAATTATGGCCCCTAGTTTGCAGTCATCTGCAAACCTTTTCAGCCAAAGCCCTCCTGTGCTTGCCTGTATGTCAGAGAAGTATATACCGAACATGAGGGGTCCTAGGACTGAGCCCTGGGGGATGCCACTTGTAACTGGTGTACAGTCGGACCTAGAGTATGCAACTCTCATTGTGTGGGTTCTGTCCGTGAGCCACTTTGCAAACCATCACATGATGTAGGTGTTAATGTTCAGGTGGATGGGTATGTCGATAATACCAGAATGGGGAATGGTGCTGAAAGCCTTTGAGAGATCAAGGTAGGCTGTGTGGACCTCCTTACCCTCATCTAATGCCTTGGTAACTGTCTCTAAGAAGTCCACCAGGTTTAGGAGGCATGGTCTGCCATTAACAAAGCCAAACTGGGAGGGGTCAGATCCATAATGATGTGCTCCATAGCCTTGCAGACCAGGCTAGTCAGGCCTATAGGGCAATAGGTCCCATGGTCCATTGTGGTGCCACCTTTGTGGAGTGGGATAACTGTTGCTGTGTGCCATTCAGGGGCATAAAGCCCGATGTGAAGCTATTATTGAACATGGTGTGTAGGTGGGGAGTCAGTACGTTCTGAAGTTCATGTAAAACGCAGCCTGGGATGTTGACCGGTCCCATGGATGCTGTGATATTGGATTTAGAGTGCGCAGCTTTTACCTGCGTAGTTGTGATTACAGGGACTCTGCACTCTTCCTGTATAGATATGGGCCCTATAGGGGGTGAGAGGGTGGAAAGGTAGCACTGAACCTATCTGCCAGAATGTTGGCAATATCAGTTGGTTCTGTAATGTTTGTGCCTTTGTGCTGTAACTCAGAGCAAATCTGGGTGTTGACATTGAGATATTTGACATAGCTATAGAATGCTTTGTGGTTGTCGTTGGAATTAGTGGTGGTTTTGTTTCCATAGCTAGCTTTCGAGGATCTTATAAGGGAACTCACCTTCTTACTGAGGCTGACCAGGGAGCTCCTCCATGCCTGGGATTGTACTCTCTTTTGCAACAGTGTCTTCCTTCTGTTGTACAGTTTGTTTATGGCAGGGGACCACCAGATTGGCTTCCTTAATTAGGAGTATAGCATCTTGGTTCTGTTTGGGATAGCATGTTCCATGCACTCGTGTAAATGCTTATAGAGTGCATTTGTGTTGGATTCAGCAGTTGTAACAGTATTGTCCATCTGCATGGGTGTCATGAAGTTCACCATGTCTGTCTTAAGAAGCATGAAGTTGGCTTTGTAGACATATTATACTGTGGTTCCCTTAATGGAAGGTGGGGGTGGAATGTGGATATCAAGGGTGTTCAGATTAGGGTTGGATCGGACCAATGAGGAGTTTACTTCAGGTGTGGAACACCAGTCACTCATATTGGTAATGCCTAGGTCTACGATATTGTTGCCCCTGGTGGGTGTGTGGATGAGTTGATCCAGGGCATTGGTGTTTATGAATTCCAGAAAGCGTTGAGCTAATGAGTTGGTACATGAGTAGTTTTCCCAGTTAATGGTGGGGGGGATTCAGTGAGACTAAGATGAGTGTGGTGTTGTGCAAATGTTTACCTTCTCCACTTGACTGTCAGGGTCAGTCTTGGATGGAGAGAGCTTTATCTCCAGTTTGGCTAGATAAGTACATCTCTCACAGGTTGTAGTGTTGGGTGGTAGGTGGACAGGGTTGTCTGTGTACATGAGGCAATGTCTACATTGCCTCAAGCTGTCCAGATTCATCAGATAGACAGGAGAGAACATTGGCAGCTGACCCATGGACATGCCTGAATATAAAACTAATTTCCCCTAGATAAGTGAAGAAAGTGAGTACAAGGGCTATTTTACTCTAAGCAAGTGAGAAAAGAATGTACAAAACCTGTTTACCTCTAGGTAACAAGGAAGATTGAGTGCTATAGTAATTACTAGCTTACGTAGTGCTTACAAGTTCTGAACAAGTGTTGAGCATGAATAAGCAATCCAGATAGGGTCTTGGATAACATAAACACACTGCCACCCCCCAACAGGTACACAATCATATATACATGTAAACCACAGAGCCCCTGTACCCAAAACTATGCAGGTACAAGCTACACTCAGGCTGCATGGGACCTGTCCACATCCCAGGTTGTATCATACACATATGGCAAAACAAGTTGCTCTCCACATACATATCATGTAAAACATAGCTTCATGTCAGGCTGTGTACACATTGAATGGTGCACACCAACAGGTATCACAACCCACAAAGGGGGAGACACCACTGATAATGGGAAGTACTGCACTACTACCCTGATGAGTCTGGTCTGAAAGGCCATGAACCTTGATCAACTTATTTGATGTCAGCAGTACAGATGTAGATGACAGTAAGGTTGATTTCACACTGCATATCATAACCTTGCCAGTTCATAGGACATCATCACCCATACTGTGTTCCACCTACACTCGGTATACTAGATGTACATTCCTATGTCACAGGAGTGTTTTGCAATGGGACTGCTGGCAGAACCAACACTACAGAAGGCGTTTGAATAATACATGCACATCACACCAGTGCCAGTTTCAGTAAGACAGGGTTAATTAATTGTACTCCCCCACATTGTAGTCCATACCACACAGACTAACAGAAGGCATCTGCCTATTGAAGTATGCAAATGACTATGACCTAGGAGCAATAACCGACTCAGGGTGTTGTGGACAACATACAGAAGGGGCTTTGTGGGTGAGGTGTGTGTGACATATGGCCACAATCTGACAGCTACATATTGCATTGTCACCCCTATGTTAATAACCCTGTACCCATGAACCAGCACCTAGGCAGTGGTCAACATAATGGACACTGTGTGTAAGGGATGCAGCTGGGCAGTTGTCTTTCCTGTGATAGTTACGTCACCACACCTGTCAGGTAGTCATATGTGGCAACCCTAATCATGACAGGGTGCCATCTATTAATATAGAGATCATTGTCCAGCCATACACAACACTCAAGTGACCCATATCAGATCACATATTTCCTTTAAGGGGTATTGGCCATGTTCAGATGGCCTACACCAGCCTTCCCATTCCCCATCTCCACTATGTAGCATGATGCATACCCTGAATAAATCCATGTCCAACCCAGTGATGTTGGACATACTACACGTACACATCCTGATCTCAAACACATACTTCATGGACATCCACCTTCCTAGTACTAGGATCACCACATGCTGGACAGATCCTTGTTCCATACACTTTACATAGTCCTGCCATACTATGCATTCCTGTCCACCAAAGCTGCACATTGCCCCCCTCTCAGACATGGTGTGATGACCACATGGTAAATGTATCATTTACCCTGTGGATCAGTTATGTGGTACTGCTCCACCTGGCCCCAGAGACCCACCTGTCGGCTACAGCTAGGTAATCTTTCATTCTAGATTCATACATGGCCCAGGGCATATAGCCTACTAGTTGACTTTGACTGTACATGCTATAGTTTATATCCATCCCTGCAAATACCATCTGGCTAGCCAGTGTCCCATGAGTATCACATGTGCAACACAGGTGATACATAGCAGGATGTTGAATTGCTGTACAGTGCCATGTAGATGTATATGGCAGAACACATACATGTAAAACCTTCCGTGAGCAAGTCTGCAGGGTCACAGGTCATGTCCGTTAAGGCAGTGTACGTCTTTATATGTGACATATACACAGCATCAAGGTTGACTGCATTAATGTGGACACATCCAGCCATGTGCTGATAGGTAGGAACACAGAGGGCCCCTGATATGTGTACATTTAACCTGGTTACAGACAGTGGTATCATTGCATTGCATAACACATGATGCAACTGTGTCAGTACATGGCTACTCTCTACAGTTGATATAGAGCTTGGTACAGTCCACTGGTCAAGGGTGACATGGTGGTGTACTCTTATATGTCCTACAACATGTATGGATGTGTGTTGGTGGTCGCAGGGCATGCTGGTGTCTGAGGTTTACATCCTAGAATGTAACATTTGACACTGTGTCCTGCACCTGACTCATCTGTGATGCCTTTCGTGGGGGTACCGGTCAGTACATGTGAGTGGACTCTATGTATGTGGGGACACCACCACCTGGAGTGGTCCGTACCTGTGTTATGGCCCACATGTCTGGTTCTGAGGTATATGGTGGTAGTGCTATTGTGCACTACAGAGCCTTCAGCCAGGTGTTCCTCACTGCACAGATGTCAGTACTCCCCATTGTTGGATCTACAGTGAGCAGCTGTGATTATGGATGCTACACATCTAGCACTGGTTAGCATTCAATGCAGTTGTCCTCTAGGTGTCAGGGTGTTATCCTATGTTTAGGACATTTGCCTTGGAATGGCACTATATGGGCAAATGTGACTTGGGTATTATCCCCACTCCCTTGAATCATGGATGCATGTGATATGTGTCAAAGGCCTGTCTACTGTCAGTCATGTCATCCCAGAATGACTAACACTGGACAACCTCGTACTTACAGCAGGACATTGGCTCATTGTGTTGGTCAAGCAGTTGCCACTCCTAGCAAGGCTCATTGTGTTGGTCAAGCAGTTTCCACTCCTAGCAAGACATCACTGCGAGTGGTGGTATTGTGCTTGGAATAGGATGGTACATCTAAGGTGATGGACAGCAGCAGACATTGTGTAAAAGACTGGTGTCAGATATATGTAGAGCAGCATTCCTGCTAACAATGACAACTACTAACACCAGAGCCCATTACAATGTGTTCTTTATGTCTAACTGTAATAGCATGGCCACTGTGGCCTTCCGTGTTTAGAATCAGAGTGCATCCCAGACAGCCCTGTGCTACTAAGTGTATGAGCATGCCCAGTATAACCTTGTGTAGATGGACACATAGTGCATTCCGAACAGCTCGTTGCTACTAAGTGTGTCAGCATGCCCAGTGACACCTTGTGTCAGTTATGTGCCTCTGTGTATGGGCATGACCATTGTTACCCTGTGTAGTGATAGTAGCCGTCCATTCCACAGATGGGCATACTCCAGGTCAGGATGGATTTCTACTTTAAACACACAAGTTAACAGGTATGTACATCTTAAATGCCAGCATCCCTGTTCATGTCCGCATTCCTAGAAGGTCATAATGACAGCCTTAAAATGTGTAGTCTGTGTGGCACGACTCATAACTATGTAGTATTGTAATAGTGATCTGTAGATAGGCAGGTGATCCGTTCCCACCACTGGTGTGTGTGTGTGTGTGTTTGTGTGTGTGTGTGTGTGCTTGTCCCCATCTGCCTGAGGACTGAATAGTGCTTTTGGACTGCTCACACTCCATACAATTCTTATACCCACCTTTGGCAAGGCTGATGATGTCACCCACCTACAAATACACCTCTGGGAGTGCTGTGTCCCACTAATGTCGGTTGTGCATTCTGTAACTGTGTAATGCTGTAATATAATAAAGTAGTTAGGGCGGTGTTCTAATCCCAGACTTGCCAAGTATGCATGTGTGTGTGTATGAGTGTTTGTCCCTATCTGCCTGAGGACTGAATAATGTTTTTAGACTGCTCACACTCCATACAATTCCTATACCCACCTTTGGCAAGGCTGTTGATGTCACCCACCTAGAAATACACCTCTGGGAGTGCTGTGTCCCAGTAATCTCGGTAGTGCATTCTGTAACTGTGTAATGCTGTAATATAATAAAGTAGTTAGGGCGGTGTTCTAATCCCAGACTTGCCAAGTATGCATGTGTGTGTGTATGAGTGTTTGTCCCTGTCTGCCTGAGGACTGAATATCGCTTTTAGACTGTTCACACTCCATACAATTCCTATACCCACCTTTGGCAAGGCTGATGATGTCACCCACCTACAAATACACCTCTGGGAGTGCTGTGTCCCAGTAATATCGGTAGCGCATTCTGTAACTGCGTAATGCTGTAGTATACTGAAGTAGTTAGGTCAGTGTTCTAATCCAAGATGTGTCAAGTGTCTGTGTGTGTGTTTGTCCCCATCTGCCTGAGGACTGCATAATGCTTTTAGACTGCTCACACTCCATACAATTTTTATACCCACCTTTGGCAAGGCTGATGATGTCACCCACCTACAAATACACCTCTGGGAATGCTGTGTCCCAATAATCTCGGTAGCGCATTCTGTAACTGTGTAATGCTGTAGTGTAATAAAGTAGTTAGGTCAGTGTTCTAATCCCAGACTTGCCAAGTGTGTGTTTGTCCCCATCTGCCTGAGGACTGAATAATGCATTTTGACTGCTCACACTCCAAACCATTCCTATACCTACCTTTGGCAAGGCTGATGATGTCACCCACCTAGAAATATACCTCTGGGAGTACTGTAACTCAATAATCTGGGTAGCACATTCTATAACTGCTTAATGCTGTAGTGTGCTAAAATACTTAGGTCGGTGTTCTAATCCCAAACACGCCAATTGTGTGTGTGTGTGTGTGTGTGTGTGTGTGTGTGTGCATGTGAGTGTTTGTCCCTGTCTGCCTGAGGACTGAATATTGCTTTTAGACTGCTCACACTCCATACAATTCCAATACCCACCTTTGGCAAGGCTGATGATGTCACCCACCTACAAATACACCTCTGGGAGTACTGTGTCCCAGTAATATCAGTAGCACATTCTGTAACTGCGTAATGCTGTAGTATACTGAAGTAGTTAGGTCAGTGTTCTAATCCAAGATGTGTCAAGTGTCTGTGTGTGTTTGTCCCCATCTGCCTGAGGACTGCATAATGCTTTTAGACTGCTCACACTCCATACAATTCTTATACCCACCTTTGGCAAAGCTGAAGATGTCACCCACCTACAAATACACCTCTGGGAATGCTGTGTTCCAATAATCTCGGTAGCGCATTCTGTAACTGTGTAATGCTGTAGTGTAATAAAGTAGTTAGGTCAGTGTTCTAATCCCAGACTTGCCAAGAGTGTGTTTGTCCCCATTTGCCTGAGGACTGAATAATGCATTTCGACTACTCACACTCCATACCATTCCTATACCCACCTGTGGCAAGGCTGATGATGTCACCCACCTAGAAATATACCTATGGGAGTACCGTAACCCAATAATCTGGGTAGCACATTGTATAACTGCTTAATGCTGTAGTGTGCTAAAATACTTAGGTCGGTGTTCTAATCCCAAACACGCCAAGTGTGTGTGTGTGTGTGTGTGTGTGTGTGTGTGTGTGTGTGTGTGTGTGTGTCTCCCTGCGTGAGACAAGTACAGCGCTTTGTACTGCTGTTGTCACTCACCTAGGTATACACCTGTAGGCGTGCTGTAACACAGTATTCGCCGTAGCACTTGCCCTAAAATCGTATTGTTGCAGTGTCATATGGTAGGTAGGGGTTTGTATACAGGACATGGCAAGTGTGTGTTTGTCTGTCAGAGCCTGTGTAGAGGTGGCTGTGAGTGTCTTACCATTGGACTTGTTGGGAGCAGATTTTGTAGTTTTCCTATATGGTTTCTGTCTTATGACACATTGGCCACCTCACGAGGGGTACAGCTGTCAGTCAGCCACGGGACTGTGTTGGCAAGCCATATCCCTACATCTGGCAAAAGGCCTGGTGAACAAAGTATGCAACCCTACTAGTACCCGGTATATGTCCCACACCCATGTGCCATGCACAAACAAACTTGCCTAGGATATCCTGCTATGTTGCTAGTACCATGCACATTAATGACAGATAGTAGGCATGGTGTGAATGCAGTGGCCTGCAGAGGACATGGCACCCTGTACAGTGGTACAATAGGCACATACATGCAGACATTATGCCTTTACTATGTTCCACACTGGATGCCTCAACATATGTAGTGCCATCAAATGTGATCTGCAGAGGCCATACAATGCTGTACACATGTGCCCTGTATGGACCGATGCCACTGACACCACGGAATACCTGTATCATACTATCAATGCAGGTGCAGGGTCGACCTGCTCACTATAACCAGGTTTCGCCACACCAGGCCAGAATTGGCATATCGGGGGATAACAGGCTGTGTACACAACATGTGCCTGCCAAACCAGGTATACCTGTACATGTCACTTTACAGTATTGTGTGACTTGCACATCTCAGGCAATCTCCATGTGAAGGACTATCAGACACAGACATGGCATGCATTGCAAAGCTATGGCCATATACATTGATAACCAGGATGTCAGGGCAGATCATGCAGTACCCATCTGTGTGGGACATTGCAGACACTATACCCCTGCACTACACATCATTGTCAGGTGATGCGATGCCAAGGATTACCCCTCACCCAGCCTTGTACAAGCATCTTGCTCAGCCAACCACTACACACCCATGAAGAAATGCATGCATGCATGCCAGTACTGGCACTTTGTGTCTGCATGTAGGTTATGATGCTCCCAACCACAGTCACTCCCAGTATAACCCTTGTTGGCATACCAACAGATGTCAAACACTTTCACATGCCCTAGCCCCTAGAACCTCCAGATATCCCCTGTGGTGCATGTAGTCCTGTGCATTACTGCAGTGTGGCAAACTAAGTAGTCAGGTTGTGTATTTGTGGCCCTGGCAAAGAGTGTCAATGCGTGTCCATTAGAGAGTATGGTTGTGGTGACAATGGCATCCCTTTCATGTGGACAGCCACGTGTGCCACACCTAATGTATGTCTACTATATCTCTGCTGCAGATGCCGCTTACCTACACACATATATGTTCTTACAGCACAGCAACATGTCACCTTTGTGGCACATGTAGTAACATAATGCACATGTAATAGTAATGAGTAGTCAGTCAGGGATTTGACCCCTTTACTGTTAGGCATGTT
Organism: Protopterus annectens; assembly: GCF_019279795.1. Classification (NCBI taxonomy): domain Eukaryota; kingdom Metazoa; phylum Chordata; order Ceratodontiformes; family Protopteridae; genus Protopterus; species Protopterus annectens. Next base: position 902,131,366 of record NC_056726.1, read on the forward strand.
GCAGACGATGCTTATGGTTAAGTGTCCAAGCCCTTCCCTGGTGTACTTTGCCTATCCCATCCATACACTCTCTGGTGGGTGTGAAGGACTACACCTGCTCAGCACCAGCATGTGTATTGTAAGTGATGGACATGGTCAGGTGATAGTCTCTGCACCTATTGCAGTCCTCCTTTAGCTGATTGCATGTGGAACAGCTGTGATGGTGTTCCCATAGCCATTCACATGATAAACACAGTACACTATCTAGGGAAAACATGTTGGCATTTTGCCATGACAGTCGCTGTTAGTGGTACCTGGATGTGGTGTTCTGACACGGCATCTCAGATGATATCTGGATGTACCTCAAACATTATACACAGTGGAAAATAGCCTAAAGACAGGAGGGTGATGTGCCACACATGACTGCAACATGTAAGTGTAGCTATGCTGCATTGAGACTACTGCCTGTTTAACATGTGTGTGGTAATGGCTATTCTGCATGTTTTAATACAGGCATGACAGTACTCTGTTCACGAGGGACCCCCATCTGTAAGGCCATCTGTGAACTGGTCAGTGTGTGCAACCATTTTTCTTTCCTATGTTACACACTGAACACACATCTGTGCACAGCAGAAGCATAGTGTGAGGATTGCAGACAATACATGATGATAGGGATGTGTTACTGCCATCGCATCCCTGACTGGACGTGTGGCACATGAAACAGTGGTATAACAGATACTGTCTGGGGTTCCCAGTGACAAGCCAATAATGGGCAACTGTTTATAGCTGTGGTCACACGTCTACTACATATCGTACAGATGGCATGCAGTATATATGCATGTGTTGTGCTCCCTCTGCAAATGTATACCATCTGTTGTGTTGGGTTGATGGTGATATCTATGCATACTGTTGTAGGTAATCCTGTATGCTGTTGTCTATCACTAAGCCATATGTGGGTTTAAACTGCAACACCATAGGCTGAATGGGTTGGGAGGTCCCGGCAGAACCTCCTTTCCCACTTCAGCTGACCATGGCACTGGGCACTAGCACATCTTGAGCCTGGCCTTTGACATCAACCTCTGTTGGCTCTGAACCACCTTCTGCTTGTACCACCACTGAGGATGGAGCATGTCCCCCCTGGGAGCAGGACCAGACAGGTACATGTTTGTTGTCATGCGTTCCTGGATGTGTTGCGGTGGGGGCTCAATAAGGGTTTCCAAAGCCAGATATGCAAGCTCAAGGGCAGAGTGTCACATTTACAGGGTGATGCTGCCCTTCCTGGACAGCCCCCAGCACTGCCTCCTTTGCAGCTGTTTAGCTTCAGTGGCAGTTGCCCATGGTTGGGGACCTCAGTCCCACTGTTCCCATGGGCTTGTGAATGCCAAACACCCATCCCCGTCTGGGGTGCATCCCCCCATATATGTCATATACCAACCCTGTATGCTGTCTTTTCTGTGATCTTACCCTACCTATCCTCCACGGCCATACCTACAGTCCTTCCCCTACATCCAACCCTCACCTATGGAAACATAAGGCCAATCGACTCCTAGGACAACATCAGCCCTATACATAGCTGTCCATTTCACACACGTGCCCACTGGACACATGTAACCCTTGTAATATGCATCACAACATACTCCTGTTATCCTCACCCCTGTCCCACAGGCGCACCATCCTGGGATGCACATCACTCCTAAATGGTCCAGGTACACGTGATGAGGACGACCCCATTGTACACACAATACTAGCGGTCCCTCTATGGTTACCCAATTTACCTTTATCATGATGATGATGTTGCACACAGCACCTTGCAAGAGTACTGTTCGCACATAATGATTAAACAGGTACTGTTGGGTTAATGTACATTACATGCACAGAGTGATGTATACGGCCAATGTACAACTATTTGCATGTATGAATGACACATGTCTGTCTGAGGGAGTCTTGAGATCACATAGAACAACACCACTACATAATACAGGCGTCATTGGTGTTTCCCATTTCATTTGTTTGTAATGCTTTTTTGCCACATGGTATGTCCCTGATATATCTCTATATATGTATGTACCTATATGCTGGACATAAACACTCACATATACATCTACAGGATGAGATACATTCCTATACTGTTGAATGACCGCGCTGTATGATATGTTTGTGGTACTGTCCGTTGTCTGTATATCTGCCATGGCGTATTGGTAATTCATATTAGCAGTGTGTGCAGGGTCCTGGTTCCGACCTTGCAGAGGACGTTTATTTGGTTGCAGGGCAGAACAAGGCCATTGAATATGGAGGGAGTAAGGCACATTAAAGCAGCTGGGAGTGGGTGTGCATGGGTTTACATGGTGTTAAGCACTGCTGACCTCTGGTTACAGCTTCTTACACTTTGTTAGCCTCTACATTGCTTTAAAAGTGCAATACTCGCATACTGGTAGCCAAGCATGCTTACACCCGCTTGCTTTCGCACTTGCAAATGCACCAACATTGGTGCTTGCATATGTCACTCACACCCCTGGGTGGGAGCGAGGACCACAATATTACCTTGTGATGCCTATTACACTGGACTACATGACTACAGTAATGGGAATGGCTGCCCATTAGGCGACAGCATGGCGTTCGACTGTATGGAATCAGCGGCCTGTCCAGTGAATTAATTATATTATTTGTGTGTTCCTCATACAATCTGCTCCCATCTAGCTGATACATGGGAACCGAAACTCTTCAATACAGACAAGTAATTGGGTTTTGGGAGCCACATCGGTCGGCCGAGTCATGCTACCGCATACCTATTATAGGTTTGCCACCTTTTCAGTTGGCCAAGGTGGGACTTTAGGGTTAACACCTGTCCCACTTTGCGAGGGACAGTCCCTCTTTAGGCAGTTGTGTCCTGCGAAAATAATCAAGACATAGCAAATGTCCTGAGATTACAGGACAATATTATATCCTAAGTTTCTTTAATAGTTGCATAAAACAGTTATTTTATATATGAAACTTTTATATGTTATGTGAAGTAGCATAAGCAATTCAAATGTTACTAGAATAAGCTTTTATTTGTGCAAATAAGTAAAATTCTGTACTATGCACGGCTGTAGGTATGTTTTGTCCTGGAAAATCTGAAATTTCTACAGAACATGTCCCACTTTGGGCATTTGAAAAGGTGGCAACCCTATAGGACCTTTATGTAGAGACATCAGATTTTGCAGGGCAAAACATACCCACAGCCAGTACAAAGGAGAGTCCTTCACTGTTTTGCCTAAATAAAAGGTTATTCTTGTAGCATTATAGTTGTTTATATTGTTTCTTATAACATTTAGGTGTTTCAGATACAAAATAATTGTTTTATGCAACTACTACAAACAATATAGGAAATCTTTGACCTAAATCACAGGAAATTTGGCATAATTACAATTATTTTGCAGGACACAACTGCCCAAAGGGGAGTGTCCCTCGCAAACGTTGACGGGTGGTAACCCCAACCCTATTATTCTATCATCTTTCTAAGGTAGTCGGCGGAACATGTGCTTTCTCTCACTAGCAGACCTCTCATACAAATGGGGAAGAATGAACACTGAATCAGGGACACTGCATAACAACCTCAGGGACACATTTAGATGTTTGGTGCTATTAACCTGACACATTGACAGACCCAGAGGACATATGTATTCATACACATTGTCTGAGGTACATGCTATTTATGACTCTTACATGTTGTCATTATTCATTACACCACCCCCACCTCCTAGTAAGGAAACCTCCTTAAAAAACTTCTCCAAAGCCAACTTCATGCTATTGAAGTCAGAAGTGACAAACTTCACAACACCCACGCAGATGGGATCTTGAAGTTCGACTGTAGAATCCTACACTAAGGCACTGTACAAGCACATCCACTCGTGCATGAATTGTGCCATCCCAAATAGAACCAAGATGCTCTTCTACAAAAAAAGGAAGCCAATCTGGTGGTCCTCTGCTATAAACAAACTATACAACAGAAGGAAGAAACTGTTGCAGAAAAGAGGAAAATCCCAGGATGCAAAAAACTCCCTCACCAGCCTTGGTAAGAAGCTGAGATCCCTCATAAAATCCTCATAAGCTAGTTACGAAAATAAAATTGCCAAAGATTCCAAAGATAACCACAAGGCATTCTATAGTTATGTCAAGAATCTAAATGGCAATGCTCAGATCTGGTCTGAGCTACAACAGAATGGCATTAAATATACTGATCCCAAGGATATTGCCAATATCCTGGCAGATTGATTTAGTGCCAACTTCACCCCCCTCTCACCCCCTAAAGGGCCCATCTCAATACCAAAAGATTGCCAAATTCCAATAATCACGGCCACACAGGTAGAAACTGCACTCTCCAAAGCTAAGAATACAGCATCCATGGGACCAGATGACATCCCAGGCTGTGTACTACATGAACTACAAAATGAACTGGCTCCTCACCTAAGTGTCATGTTTAATCATAGCCTCACCTCAGGCTTCGTGCCCACTGAGTGGCGCACAGCTACAGTTATCCCGCTCCACAAGGGAGGATCCGCCTTGGATCCCAGGAACTACCATCCCATTAGTCTGACAAGCCTGATCTGCAAGGGCATGGAACGCATTATCATGGAACTTATAAACAAAGACATTGGAAACCTTCAAATACTGGACCCCACCCAGTTTGGGTTTGTGAAGGGCCGATCTTGTCTCCTGAATCTGATTGACTTCTTCAAATCAGTCTTCAGAGCTGTGGATGAGGGTAAGGTGGCCCACACAGCCTATCTGGACCTCGCCAAGGCCTTCGACACCATCCCCCACTCTGGAATCATAGATAAACTTACTAAGCTGGGCATAAATTCCTATGTCACTCGATGAGTTGCCAACTGGCTTACTGACAGAACCCAGACTGTAAAAGTAGCCGACTCCAAATCCAGCACCAGACAAGTGACAAGTGGAGTACCTCAGGGTTCAGTCCTGGGACCACTCTTGTTTGGCATCTACTTCTCTGAAGTACAGGCCAACCATAAGGTACTCTGGCTAACAAAGTTTGCAGATGACTGCAAGCTGGGAGCCATTACTGAATCCCCAAATGATGTGGATATTCTACAAAAAGACCTGGTGCCAGAGCCATGGGCTCAAGCTTAATGCCAAGAAATGTATAGTTATCCCCTTTAGAAAAAAACATGAACCCATGAATTACCACATAGGTGGCAGGATGCTAAACATCGAAAGTGTGATGAGAGACCTAGGGACACAGGTGGACAGTGGTCTCACTTTTGATAACCACATCGTCACAACAGTCAGGAAATCCTTCTATGTGGCACACCTCATCACTAAGGGCTTTTCATCCAGAAAAAAGGAGGTCATTGTCCCACTGTACTCATCCCCTCATTAGACGCATTATAGAGTATAATGCCCCGTTTGGTATGTACCTCACAAGACATCTGCAACAGCTGGAAAGGCCACAGAAATGCCTCACTAAAGGAATCACAGGCCTAAAGCAGATGCCATATGCTGACCATCTAAAAAAACTCCAGCTATACTCTGTGGCATATCGTCTACTCAGAGGCAATTTCTGCTTAACATACAAGGTCATGTCAAACCCTGAGCTGTTGGACATGCTCCACTTAAAGAAATCCCAATCCCTCAGAGCCACATGCTCCAGGGATCAAACCTTGTCATCACAATGAACAAAACATGCTGGAGGGATAGGCTCCTGACCCAGAGACCCCCCATACTCTGGAATAGACTGCCCATACATGTCAAGCAGAGTGCCTCATTGGCCCTCTTCAAAAGGAACCTTGATGATTGGATGGGAGATAGGAAATTCACCCCGGGGATCGTGTCAGTTGCCCTGCTAGACAGGGGCACAGAGAAGTAAATATTGTGGGAAGAAATATCCAGGGAATTGGGAATTGTTATGGCTAGGCTTGCATAGGCCCTAGGGCCAATATCCTAATACCAACCTATGAAACTATGTATTCCACCACCTTTCCTCCTAATATCAGTAGTTCTAGGAGGGTTTAGTTGGGACTGAGTTAGATTCTGATTCGTAATCACGGACATCCCTGGTAATCATATCTTGCTGTATATAAATATATATATATATATATATATATATATATATATATATATATATATGATCTAACAACATAGGGGTCTATGGTTGTCTGCATATGTATAGAGTCATATGTGGGTATGTATCTGTATTCTTTCTCTGTATGTATACATTCATACTATGGGGAGGGAGAAGCATATATCTATCTTGCTATGGGTACATATACACAAACATAGCTCTACTTATATACATCTACATCTGGTTATTCCGTTCCATGCCATATAGATTACATTTTGCTTTAGTGGGTCTCGCAGTGGGTGTGACTGCTCGTTGGGTGATGCCTCTGCCCAATGAACACATTTGCTTGCATCCCTAGCCCTGTCCATATTTGCCAACATCAGCCAACACCTGCACACCTAGACCCATAAGTAGCTACCCATAATTCCCCCACCCTCGCCTTCTCAACAGCACCCATCCTTCCTCTGGGACCCGGTGGGTTCTGGACACACCACTACACGCTGCCCACTCTCCACTTCACGGGACCCATTTCATATAATTGTCTCGGCCCATGGTTAATCTGGGTTACCCACCCTTGTAATCCGAGTCTGTATACACAGCGGACAAACTGGATGATCTATGACATTCCTATGGTTTGGCCAATTTTGGGGGTGTCCTGCAAGGGACGCTCCAGTATGTGTTCCATAATTAGAATCCATGGGTTTACTGTGCCCCCCCCCCAGGGTGTATCCTACATGTATAGCTCCCTTGTCTGGCTGTAGGGGGGGTGGAAGAGCATGCTGCGTGTATCATGTCTCTTGCCTGGGCTCCTCACTTCCATTGCCATAGCCTGTGAACAAATGTCATTCCTGTGTGCTTTTTCCTATCATAGCTGTATATCTCTGTATAATATATATATATGTATTTATATAT
>NC_056726.1:902140817-902178317 GCF_019279795.1 Protopterus annectens
GGGTGTTCATGTGGTTATCTGGGTTTAGGCTTGTCTGAGTGGGGACCGGGATAGCTCTGTACCTGTTTGAAAGTCAGATTTAGCATGTGGACAAGGTTACTTCTATTGTTATCATTTTACCTGTGGTTAGAGTTGCATGGATTTTGGCCACCTCTGGCCAGCTTGATATGTCAGCACTAGATAATACGGGTGTTCCACTGTTTTTCTTTGCATTCATTATGAATGTGTTTTTGTTCACATGTCTGTTCTGCATATATATATATATATATATATATATATATATATATATATATATCTATAGTGTGTGTAGGGTGCCACCCTTTCAAATGCCCAAAGTGGGACATTATTGGTACAAATGTCAGATTTTGCAGGCCGGAACATACCCACAGCCAGTACAAAGGACAGAACCTCACTGTTTGGCCTAAATGACAGCTTATTCTTGTAGCATTTTAGTTGCTTATTCTGTTTCGTATAACATGTAGGTGTTTCAAATACAGAATAACTGTTTTATGCAACTATTACATAAATATAGGGTATTTTATCATTAAATCTCGGACATCTGCCACTGTACATTATTTGTACAGGACACAACTACCCAAAGAGGAACTGTCCCTTGCAAAGTGGGACAGGTGGTTACCATATATATGTGTACGTACGCATGCATACACATCTATATGATTTAATTACTTTGATCATACTGTTGAATGACTGTGCTGTCTGCTATGTTTGTGATAACATCGAAGTTAGGTATAACTGCCATGGCTTAGTGGTAAATCACATTGGTTGTGATGTGTAGGGTCCTGGCACCGGGCCTGGCTGATGTGGTTTATTGTGTTGCTGGACAGAGTGATGGCTGTTGAACAAAGTGCGAGTACAACGCATTTCAGCTGGGGTTTTCTGTTTAACTGACGATTCACATCATGCAAAAACCTTCTACATTCTTACTGTGATCCATCACCCCAGTTCACATTTCAATGGTATTATATCGTTATTACAGCATACAATTAGCAAGATATGCTCGTATACGGATTACGCGTCATAAATGGTGTGTGCTGCAGTCGAACTGGCAATGTCTGCTCGATAGTCGGTTGCTCGAACCACTACACTATTGGTGTTCTGCTTCATTTATATGTATACCCATGGTTCATAGTTACCCGACCACACGCCTCAACACTTCACTAACACAGCAGGCATCCATTTTCCTGTTGGGAAAACCAAACTACTACACATGCACCATTCCCTACTGCTCTGGACCCATGCTGCATGTTGACTCACTCCAAGTATATTCAGACCTCCAGAGCCTATAGTACTGGCACATATGTGTGTTTGATTGTTAGGGTGTTCATGTGGTTATCTGGGTTTAGGCTTGTCTGAGTGGGGACCGGGATAGCTCTGTACCTGTTTGAAAGTCAGATTTAGCCGGAACATACCCACAGCCAGTACAAAGGACAGAACCTCACTGTTTGGCCTAAATGACAGCTTATTCTTGTAGCATTTTAGTTGCTTATTCTGTTTCGTATAACATGTAGGTGTTTCAAATACAGAATAACTGTTTTATGCAACTATTACATAAATATAGGGTATTTTATCATTAAATCTCGGACATCTGCCACTGTACATTATTTGTACAGGACACAACTACCCAAAGAGGAACTGTCCCTCGCAAAGTGGGACAGGTGGTTACCATATATATGTGTACGCATGCATACACATCTATATGATTTAATTACTTTGATCATACTGTTGAATGACTGTGCTGTCTGCTATGTTTGTGATAACATCGAAGTTAGGTATAACTGCCATGGCTTAGTGGTAAATCACATTGGTTGTGATGTGTAGGGTCCTGGCACCGGGCCTGGCTGATGTGGTTTATTGTGTTGCTGGACAGAGTGATGGCTGTTGAACAAAGTGCGAGTACAACGCATTTCAGCTGGGGTTTTCTGTTTAACTGACGATTCACATCATGCAAAAACCTTCTACATTCTTACTGTGATCCATCACCCCAGTTCACATTTCAATGGTATTATATCGTTATTACAGCATACAATTAGCAAGATATGCTCGTATACGGATTACGCGTCATAAATGGTGTGTGCTGCAGTCGAACTGGCAATGTCTGCTCGATAGTCGGTTGCTCGAACCACTACACTATTGGTGTTCTGCTTCATTTATATGTATACCCATGGTTCATAGTTACCCGACCACACGCCTCAACACTTCACTAACACAGCAGGCATCCATTTTCCTGTTGGGAAAACCAAACTACTACACATGCACCATTCCCTACTGCTTTAGACATGTCCCGTATGTTGGCTCACTCCAAGTATATTCAGACGTCCCAAGCTTATAGTCCTGGGACATACGTTCATATCATTGTCAGGGTGTTCTATTAGTCTTCTGATTTTTTTTTGCTCATCTGACTGTTGACTGGGACTGCCCTGTACCTGTTTGAAAGTCAGACTTTGCATGGGGGCATAGGTAGTTCCACTTTTACAATCTTATTTGTGGTTGGGGATGCAGATGCTTGCTATATCTATTGTGACCATGTTCATTATTGTGGACATTATATAAAATTAGCCCTTGCATGGCTTGGACCCAGGAACACTATAGTCACTGGTTTTACCACTAAACTGTCCGTGATACATTCTCTATGGATGGTGATTAGGATATATGACTTTAGTACAGCCATTCCACAGTATTGGCAACAAATGTGACAGTCGGGTGGTGTACATATGTATAATACATGTTACTATTCATATGTTTCTGAGACGCATATGTATACATTTGCAAGTATACATATTTATGAATTGGACACATACTTGACAACTACTTATATGCATGTATGTGTGATGTGTAGCTACACGAATGTGAAAGGTATATATTCCCGATAATGCACGAGGGGAGACGTGCATCATGGTCAGGTGTTTAATTCCGGGTCGTAGGTTCTGCAGGACTGGCTGGAGGCTGAGCAGAGTTGTGGACAACTACTGCTCATACAACTTGTGTCCAGATGTCTACGGGACTGGATATCATGTCATGACACCAAGTCTAATCTTTAGAACAGATACTTATCCCATGAGGGATATCCAAAAATTTTGGGATTGGTAACCTCGATTTTTTTGGATTTACTAAAATGAGGTAGGGTTATACATGCAAGGGATAAATAGCTTGCAATCCTGAGACTGCCTACGGTGAGACTGCCTACTAGATATGAGTAGGGGTCACTATGTGCAGATATGGCTGCGCCAAGCTGGCAACCCAAGTATGGGTGGTTTTGGTGGATGTTCAGGAGGGGAGGTGGTGTGCTGTGGAGGGGATGATGAGTATTCAATTATGTATCCAGGTGTGTTGGGGATGGATGGCTCAGTTCAGGCCAGACCATTATGTGCGTGTGTGCTGGTAACGTTTCTGTACATGTGTATCGCATATTTTAATGTTCATATGTTTGTGGGATTGTGTTCTACAGTATGGCCTGTCAGGTTGTATTGCAAATGTGAATGTTTGTTCTTTGGTTTTCTTTCTGATTCACCCACTGCTCTCTCATACAGCTCCATTTCATCTATTGTGCATCTGACCCAGTCTCCCCGTGGCAAATTATTACATTACCCGTCACCCCCACCCCCATATTCCACACACACCATCTATCCCTTCTCTGGTTGATGGCCCATGGCACAGTCAATAGAACACATTGCATACACTACATATCTCTGGTACAAATATAGTTGTGAGGACTACCCTAGCATTTTTAATCTTCCACATGCTGTACTTTACGCACATAGGTACATGCAAATACTTATCTTTCATGACATGATAGGCAGACCCAGGCAATACCTGTTCATCTTTGGGCCATCCAGACAAGGATGACTTGGACCTCGAATGGGCAGATATTGAGCGAATGCTCTGACCATTGGTAGGGTTGCCATCTTTTCATATGACCAAAATGGGATATTTTTGGGACACACATCAGATTTTACAGGCCAACACATACTCACGGTCAGTGCAAAGGATAGTACTTTAGTTTTATGCCTACTGCTCTGGACCCATGCTGCATGTTGACTCACTCCAAGTATATTCAGACCTCCAGAGCCTATAGTACTGGCACATATGTGTGTTTGATTGTTAGGGTGTTCATGTGGTTATCTGGGTTTAGGCTTGTCTGAGTGGGGACCGGGATAGCTCTGTACCTGTTTGAAAGTCAGATTTAGCATGTGGACAAGGTTACTTCTATTGTTATCATTTTACCTGTGGTTAGAGTTGCATGGATTTTGGCCACCTCTGGCCAGCTTGATATGTCAGCACTAGATAATACGGGTGTTCCACTGTTTTTCTTTGCATTCATTATGAATGTGTTTTTGTTCACATGTCTGTTCTGCATATATATATATATATATATATATATATATATATATATATATCTATAGTGTGTGTGTGTGTGTAGGGTGCCACCCTTTCAAATGCCCAAAGTGGGACATTATTGGTACAAATGTCAGATTTTGCAGGCCGGAACATACCCACAGCCAGTACAAAGGACAGAACCTCACTGTTTGGCCTAAATGACAGCTTATTCTTGTAGCATTTTAGTTGCTTATTCTGTTTCATATAACATGTAGGTGTTTCAAATACAGAATAACTGTTTTATGCAACTATTACATAAATATAGGGTATTTTATCATTAAATCTCGGACATCTGCCACTGTACATTATTTGTACAGGACACAACTACCCAAAGAGGAACTGTCCCTCGCAAAGTGGGACAGGTGGTTACCATATATATGTGTACGTACGCATGCATACACATCTATATGATTTAATTACTTTGATCATACTGTTGAATGACTGTGCTGTCTGCTATGTTTGTGATAACATCGAAGTTAGGTATAACTGCCATGGCTTAGTGGTAAATCACATTGGTTGTGATGTGTAGGGTCCTGGCACCGGGCCTGGCTGATGTGGTTTATTGTGTTGCTGGACAGAGTGATGGCTGTTGAACAAAGTGCGAGTACAACGCATTTCAGCTGGGGTTTTCTGTTTAACTGACGATTCACATCACGCAAAAACCTTCTACATTCTTACTGTGATCCATCACCCCAGTTCACATTTCAATGGTATTATATCGTTATTACAGCATACAATTAGCAAGATATGCTCGTATACGGATTACGCGTCATAAATGGTGTGTGCTGCAGTCGAACTGGCAATGTCTGCTCGATAGTCGGTTGCTCGAACCACTACACTATTGGTGTTCTGCTTCATTTATATGTATACCCATGGTTCATAGTTACCCGACCACACGCCTCAACACTTCACTAACACAGCAGGCATCCATTTTCCTGTTGGGAAAACCAAACTACTACACATGCACCATTCCCTACTGCTTTAGACATGTCCCGTATGTTGGCTCACTCCAAGTATATTCAGACGTCCCAAGCTTATAGTCCTGGGACATACGTTCATATCATTGTCAGGGTGTTCTATTAGTCTTCTGATTTTTTTTTGCTCATCTGACTGTTGACTGGGACTGCCCTGTACCTGTTTGAAAGTCAGACTTTGCATGGGGGCATAGGTAGTTCCACTTTTACAATCTTATTTGTGGTTGGGGATGCAGATGCTTGCTATATCTATTGTGACCATGTTCATTATTGTGGACATTATATAAAATTAGCCCTTGCATGGCTTGGACCCTGGAACAGGAACACTATTGTCACTGGTTTTACCACTAAACTGTCCGTGATACATTCTCTATGGATGGTGATTAGGATATATGACTTTAGTACAGCCATTCCACAGTATTGGCAACAAATGTGACAGTCGGGTGGTGTACATATGTATAATACATGTTACTATTCATATGTTTCTGAGACGCATATGTATACATTTGCAAGTATACATATTTATGAATTGGACACATACTTGACAACTACTTATATGCATGTATGTGTGATGTGTAGCTACACGAATGTGAAAGGTATATATTCCCGATAATGCACGAGGGGAGACGTGCATCATGGTCAGGTGTTTAATTCCGGGTCGTAGGTTCTGCAGGACTGGCTGGAGGCTGAGCAGAGTTGTGGACAACTACTGCTCATACAACTTGTGTCCAGATGTCTACGGGACTGGATATCATGTCATGACACCAAGTCTAATCTTTAGAACAGATACTTATCCCATGAGGGATATCCAAAAATTTTGGGATTGGTAACCTCGATTTTTTTGGATTTACTAAAATGAGGTAGGGTTATACATGCAAGGGATAAATAGCTTGCAATCCTGAGACTGCCTACGGTGAGACTGCCTACTAGATATGAGTAGGGGTCACTATGTGCAGATATGGCTGCGCCAAGCTGGCAACCCAAGTATGGGTGGTTTTGGTGGATGTTCAGGAGGGGAGGTGGTGTGCTGTGGAGGGGATGATGAGTATTCAATTATGTATCCAGGTGTGTTGGGGATGGATGGCTCAGTTCAGGCCAGACCATTATGTGCGTGTGTGCTGGTAACGTTTCTGTACATGTGTATCGCATATTTTAATGTTCATATGTTTGTGGGATTGTGTTCTACAGTATGGCCTGTCAGGTTGTATTGCAAATGTGAATGTTTGTTCTTTGGTTTTCTTTCTGATTCACCCACTGCTCTCTCATACAGCTCCATTTCATCTATTGTGCATCTGACCCAGTCTCCCCGTGGCAAATTATTACATTACCCGTCACCCCACCCCCATATTCCACACACACCATCTATCCCTTCTCTGGTTGATGGCCCATGGCACAGTCAATAGAACACATTGCATACACTACATATCTCTGGTACAAATATAGTTGTGAGGACTACCCTAGCATTTTTAATCTTCCACATGCTGTACTTTACGCACATAGGTACATGCAAATACTTATCTTTCATGACATGATAGGCAGACCCAGGCAATACCTGTTCATCTTTGGGCCATCCAGACAAGGATGACTTGGACCTCGAATGGGCAGATATTGAGCGAATGCTCTGACCATTGGTAGGGTTGCCATCTTTTCATATGACCAAAATGGGATATTTTTGGGACACACATCAGATTTTACAGGCCAACACATACTCACGGTCAGTGCAAAGGATAATACTTTAGTTTTATGCCTAAATGATAGCTTATTGTTGTAGCAGTTTAGTTGCTTATTCTGTTTCGTTTAGTTGCTTATTCTGTTTCTTGTAACATTTAGGCATTTTACATACAGAAATAAGTATTGTATGGAACTATTACATAAAATATGGGACATAATTATGTCCTACAATCGCAAGACTTTTAACATTTATAATGGTTTTGGTATGGACACAACTGCCCAGAGGGGGACTGTCCCTCACAATATGGGACAGGTGGTAACCCTAACCATTGGGCTAGGCTTAGCAAATGGCAGTGGCATGATAACATGCTGCATTTTGCTTCCACTTGGTATAACAATCAACACTACAATGGAATACGGGCACAGGGTTTTAAATGTCATTTGTTCGAGGGATGGGGACTCAATATTCATCTACGTGCCTTTATGTTTACTTTTTATTTTGGTGTTCGCAAAACTGTCTTGTATGCTTTGCATACATTTCAGTATCCACGGACACTGACAGGAGTGATTATTATTAGAGGCAGGCTGTACTAGTCAGCATTTTAGGTTGCGCATATGCAGCCGACATGTTCACGCCTCCATGCAGCACTTAGACACACCCCCTGCACTCGCGCACGTTTCCTGTGCACATGGACGTTGTGGCAGCATGCCTTCATTAATATGCATGTGGTGCTGCTGCGCCATCTCTATGCCGCACGATCGGCACAAGGCTAACGCCGTCCTTGTGCCGAGCTTCATGAATCCTGGGGGAGGACTACACTAATGTACTACAGCTGTATCTAAGGGAAAAATTGTCAAAATTATCTGTCTGGCTATGGCGCACAATTGCCCAGCAGTGCACGGATGCCTAAGCCTACAGTACAAGACATCACACACCAAAACACCAGATCCCCATTGACTGTGTGTGTGTGTGTGTGTGTGTGTGCGTGCGCGTGTGTGTGTGTGTGTGTGTGTGTGTGTGTGTGTGTGTGTGTGTATGTGTGTTTGTGTAGCGTATACATAAACACAAAGTTTGTTTATAATGTATATGTATTAGTATACCGTAAACATATATTAAGTAGAAAACATCAGTGTAGTGTTACAGCAATCAAGATTCTTAAAGAGCAGTAGGTCATACTGTAAGTCTGATTATTAAATCCATACACTGAAGACCCAATAAACAATGTTAGGAATAAAGACATTGAGCAGTCAGAAATGTGTGCATTACTGTGCTACATTATTCTGCATCATTACTAATTTCTTGTGAGCAGAGTATATTAGCAGGTTAAAAGAAACAAAAAGGAAATTAAAAAATCAAGGTTCACCCATGAAAATTAACAAGTTACTTTTCAGAGGAATCTAAGACTCATTTTTTAATAGTAGTAAATTCACTGCCTTGATGTAGGAACACATAAAACACCTTCCTTTTACTTTTGTTTTGTAATATCTTACTTAACGGCAAATGAATGTAATTTTATTAAGACTGACCTTGTAATTCCTTGTAATTTGGTGGGAAACAAATGGGTAATCAGTTTAGGATAGCATACTTTAAACAATATGCAATGACTAAGGTGGTTATTACAATATAATTTCCTTGTTTAAGTGTTTAGTTACTTTGTGTCTGGGAATAAAAGAACACAGCGGTAATTATTTTCTGTACAGAAGACCTACCCAAATGCTGCAGTGCATAGACTGTAATATATTTCTTCTTCTAAATGTTGTTTTATAGATAGCAAGTAAGTAAATAATTCATTCTCATCTGATTTTTACATAGAGCTCTCTCCACTGTCACTACTTCTACAAAAAAAAGTGTGTGGGGGGGGGTGACAGTCATTACATCAGCTTGATGGATTAAGACTTTAAACTGATGAAATTATTTTAGAAGACAAACATGAAATAACAGTCCTTACAAAACAGCAGTCATTGCATCTCTTTTATATATCATGATTTGAAACTACCCACAGCAGCTCAGTGCTTATAAAAATATGGACAGAATGCTAATGCATGTAGGAAGTGCTGAAAATAAAAGTGTAGCTGGCAGTTTTATTACAAGGTACAGCCTTAAAAAAGAAGGTAGTTATCACAAGCCAAGATTTATTCTACTTAAAATGTGCATAAAATGTATTCTGTAGTTGACAGTTCATAGACGTTAAGTGGTTTGTTGGACCTGCATTGTTTTCTCGTTCAATGCAGTAATTAATTCTGGTGAAAACTATACAGTTTTGTTAAAGGTCCTATTTGACTGATGCTTTGTTAAGTGCATTTTGAATTTGCTTTGAAAAATAGTTACCATATTGAAAGTGGTTATTTTCAGATGCAAGTATCATCCAGAGGCAAGAAAATGTCAAGCAAAATGAATTTCTGGCTAAAATTCATACTACTGTACAAAAGTAGGCACATAATATATTTATGCTTGTATAAAATGTGTCATACATTTTTTTTCAGTTATGGTAGCCAATTAAAAACATTTGGTTGAAAGTGATTAAACTTTTTGAACATTTACCTTTTTGAAAACCTAATTTATGTTGATCTTTTTTCAGAAATGTATTCTTTCATTAGTCCATTGGATATTGAATTATATCATTGCATCTTGTTACATTTGTTCCTACATGTATTGTAAAATCTAATATTATAATAAAGGAGCAGTTTTAAGTAGTGGAACAGAATGCTAAAAATAAGTACACATTTTAAGGGGTAAAACAAAAGACAGTGTGAGCGAAAGGCAAGCAACAAACAAATACACAAACAATACAAGCCTCATAATGAGACATCATGAAAGCCATGAAAAACAAGAGGTTATAAAAACAGTTTCAATTGAATTAATCAAATGTAAATATTAAAGTATATCAGCTATTCTAAAACATTCCAATGTCCATAGTATTTGTTTATATTCATTCAGCCTAAGTTGGAGGTATTGTCTGGTGAACTGAAATTAGCTGATTTATATGTAAGCTTTGTCAGTGACCAACACAGGAATAATGGAAAAATAAGAAAAGATAATCTCTTCTTTAGAATTTCAAATGCCTTAGATAATATTGACTTTACAATGTTATCTAGCTATTGGGTAGATTGTTAAATTGTTTTAATTTCACATATATTTAGGTACACAAGAATGTGGTTGTGCTGTGGATTTATCCACCTATGGGATGACAGGTCAATTTATTGCTTTACTGTTCTGTCTCGGTGGGCTGCATATTCAACATGTCCTTTCTTTTCCCTTGCTGATTTAATGCTTGCTAAATCAAACCATTTGAGTTAGTCTTATTTCTTAAGAGATACTTACTTATTATTACCCATGATACATTTTGTTTTTTTCTTGTATTGGCTCCTTCTGTTGGTTTTATCCTCCCTTGCTTCTATGAGTTTCTTAATGGATCTTGGGTTGACTTTCCCATCCCAGATGGTTTTGATATACAAGGCAGACCTCCTTTTCTCCATTCTTCAACGTGACTAGCTTTATTCATCATTGATAATAACTATGCAGTGCATGGAGTGTGCTGATTACACTCCAATATTTGAAAAAACAGTTAACCACCTAAGTGATGCATGACTTGACCATAACAACTGTTAAGCAGCCCCTACTAACATTGTTAAGGTCAAGTTCCATGTTAGGTAGCAAAATCTGCCTATATTGACCAGTAAATGACAGCAGCAGAACAAAAAAATTGCTTCTACCTGCTGTCCATTTCAGTCACATGTCCATAGGTTCCTGTAATGAACTTAGAAAGTTCCTAGAATAACAGGATTTGTGTTTGCATGTATTTTCTGAAAGATATGAACTCTGAAACTCCGATGCATGTCATAATTTAATGACTTCAGTCCTCAATGGTGAATTTCCTGGCATTCATGTTTTGAACACACAATAAGTGGGTTGTGATTGGTGACCTGATAATAATCCTCTATGGTGTGTTCATCATTGCTCATTTTTTTTAATGGTAGTGGGGCGGAAAACACCTTGGCTTCAGCTGGGCAGGATGTAGAGGTCCATCCCAGTACAAGGAGGTACTCAAGGAAGAAATCCTGTAGCTTCTTCATGTATTTCAGCTTTGATCATTTACCTGGGATCTGGTTGTGTGTTGGAGACACATGTCTAACACTCAGAAGTTCAAACAATAATGTGTGAATAGATCTGATTATATGCTAATGTTATGGTTGCAATAACTTGGGGAATTCCTCTTACTTCAAGTTATAGTGATGGCAAAGCTAGTTTTCAAGTAGTAGAGGAATGTGGAGGATGCAGACTCTGCCTCCCACACTACATCAGAGATTGCAGTGAGTTGAAGCTCTCACTAGCAAAAAATACATACTGGAGCATCACAGACAATCCTGGTGTTTCACTAGTTTGCCTAGAAATTGCACTTGAGTCTTTGGATGTCTGAATGACTAATATATGTATATCCTACTTACCTAATGAAAATCAGATGCATTTGTAGCTGATCTTCCATAACTGGCCATAACGCAGGGACTACATATGTGAAATTCTCTTCAGCAATGTTAGTTAAAGCAAGGTAGAGCTACAATATGCAAGCATAATCTTAGACTTGCAGCTAGAGATCAGCCTGATTAGAAAAGAAGTTTGCATTGTCATAGGAGGAGGCAATATCAATAAGGGTATGACAATTTAATTTTATTTTTAATATAAAGATAGATCAGATTGCTAATGAAGTGAGTGACTCTTTTAAATATGTGATCATGAGCAGATCAAATTTCAGATTTCTCCTTATGTTACAATCTGCCATCTCAATCAAAGCATTTTAAACAACAGTTGATGGATTCCATCAACATGGTTATCCTAGATCAGATGATCCTGGAACACTTTATGGCCTGAGCAGATGATGGCTGTTACAGGCTCACTTATGAAATTACCCAGCTTAAGGAGGAATGTGGCTTTGTTTGAAAAATACTTTTGCTACTCTTTCCAGAATTCAGACCCTACACTTGTTCTTACTAAGAGTGATCAAATTTACCTTAGTTTAAGTACCCTCATTGTTTAGTTATCTGATATTAAGATGACTGGTTATAGGGATATTAAAATATAAAATCATGACTCCTCATTCTTATTGGATCAAGTTTCACCAAGTGCACTGCTCCAATATTTGAAAAAACAGTTAACCACCAAAGTGATCCATGACTTGACCATAACAACTGTTAAGCACCCCCTGCTAACATTGTTAAGGTCAAGTTCCATGCTAGGTAGTAAAATCTGCCTATATTGACCAGTAAATGACAGCAGCAGAGCAAAAAAATAGCTTCTACCTGCAGTCCATTTCAATCACATGTCCATAAGTTTCTGTAATGAACTTAGAAAATTCCTAGAATAACAGGATTTGTGTTCTCATGTATTTTCTGAAGGATATGAACTCTGAAACTCCGATGCATGTCATAATTTAATGAATTCAGTCCTCAATGGTTTGTCAGAAAAACACGTTTTATGTAGAAAAAAACAAAATATGAAGCAATAATTTGGATGTTCTGCTAAAATATGGACAGTTGAGAGGCATGAAAGGTAGGTATAAACATGATGTATAGCATTACATTGCCTTTCTGACAGTGTCTGTTAAATGTTTTATGGGTTTGAATGCCAGCAAAACACTTCACAGTTTTTCCCTATAACTAATAGTGCATGAAGCAGATAAAACTCCATGCAGTACAAAGAATTATGATCATGGTCACTGATCATAACCTTGTATTATGTGTTCTCAACATGGTTGCCAAGCTTCACTCTCAAAGTGAATTTCTTGGCATTTGTGTTTTTAACACTCAATAAGTGGGTTGTGATTGGTGACCTGATAATAATCCTCTATGGTGTGTTCATCATTGCTCATTGTTATTTAATGGTAGTGGGGTGGAAAACACCTTGGCTTCAGATGGGCAGGTTGTATAGGTCCATCCCAGTACAAGGAGGTACTCAAAGAAGAAATCCTGTAGCTTCTTCATGTATTTCAGCTTTGATCATTTACCTGGGATCTGGTTGCATGTTGGAGACACATGTTCAACACTCAGAAGTTCAAACAATAACGTGTGACTAAATCTGATTATATGCTAATGTTAAGGTTGAAATAGCTTGGGGAATTCCTCTTACTTCAAGTTACAGTGATGGCAAAGCTAGTTTTCAAGTAGAGGAATATGGAGGGTGCAGACTCTGGCTCCTACACTACATCAGAGATTGCAGTGAGATGAAGCTCTCACTAGCAAAAAATACATACTGGAGTATCACAGACAATCCTGGTGTTTCACTAGTTTGCCTAGAATTTGCACTTGAGTCTTTGGATGTCTGAATGACAAATATATGTATATCCTACTTACCTAATGAAAATCAGATGCATTTGTAGCTGATCTTCCAACTGGCCATAACACAGGGACTACATATGTGAAATTCTCTTCAGCAATGTTAGTTAAAGCAAGGTAGAGCTACAATGTGCAAGCATAATCTTAGACTTCCAGCTAGAGATCAGCCTGATTAGAAAAGAAGTTTGCATTGTCGTAGGAGGAGGCAATATCAATAAGGGTATGACAATTTAATTTTATTTTTAATATAAAGATAGATCAGATTGCTAATGAAGTGAGTGACTCTTTTAAATATGTGACCATGAGCAGATAAAATTTCAGATTTCTCCTTATGTTACAATCTGCCTTCTCATTCAAAGCATTTTAAACAACAGTTAATGGATTCCATCAACATGGTTATCCTAGATCAGATGATCCTGGAACACTTTATTGCCTGAGCAGATGACGGCTGTTACAGGCTCACTTATGAAATTACCCAGCTTAAGGATGAATGGGGCTTTGTTTGAAAAATACTTTTGCTACTCTTTCCAGAATTCAGACCCTACACTTGTTCTTACTATGAGTGGTCAAATTTACCTTAGTTTAAGTACCCTCATTGTATAGTTATCTGATATTAAGATGACTGGTTATAGGGATGTTAAAATATAATACACAATGACTCTTCATTCTTATTGGATAATGTTTTACCAAGTGCACTGCTCAAATTGATCCGTTCTCACTTATTCTTTCTACAGTCAGACCATTGCTGATAATGTAGATCAGCTAAGTCATCTCTGTGTTCACTGTCTATTGCTTCTCATCAGTGTTGCTATAATCATTATCTTTGTGCAGTATGAAGTAAGAGATACAGGCTGCAGAAAAGATTGAGGAGGGCAATCTTTCATGAGGACAAGCCTGCCTTGTATAGACATTACAAACAGGAATTCATATTTTTTGTTGCATGAGATCTGTTGCAACAGTCCATCAAAATTCAGATTTTTGAACAGCTGACAGAGTGGTAGCTGCCGTGTTTATACGGGGCAGTCTGTAAAGTGACTACATATATACTTTTGTTAATAGTGTATCTTTAGTTGGGTACACTCTTTTCTGC
This sequence comes from Protopterus annectens, assembly GCF_019279795.1. Lineage (NCBI taxonomy): Eukaryota > Metazoa > Chordata > Ceratodontiformes > Protopteridae > Protopterus > Protopterus annectens. Next base: position 902,155,275 of record NC_056726.1, read on the forward strand.
ATGACTACCAAAAACACAGCAATGTAGCAAATGTTAAATGATTAGACTTTTGCTGATCTAACTTCTGTTACATTATCTAAAATGATACATTAAAATTGGTTTCAGCTGTACAGTCATACTATTGTAAAATGGAGCTTGGGCCTTTTCAGCTTGTGATACCCTGGCTGGTGTTCCCAGGACCAGTCATTTTCGTGACTGTTGAGCCTTCTTTGAGGATGTATTGTTTCCCAACCTCAAGCTGTCTTAAAACAGATTTCAACTTCTCACATCCTTAACAGCATCTCTCACTTCTGCCAGACTGGAAAATTATTATACCTTTTATATCTTCCTTCACTTCATAAGATTATTGAGAAATGTGCATGGGTCTAATGGTATTCAGGCTTAAACCTTATCATTTCTATAATTTTAAGCAATTTGGATGGCGTCTACTGTATATTACATAACTGAACTTTTAAAAGTTCGAATGTCATATGGTCGACACCATATGATCGAACTTTTAAAAGTCTGAAAATGTAATAAAAAAAAAAAAAACAAAGAAAAAACCTACCTGAATGGTTTAAGCAGGGGGGCAAGCACCCCTGCACCCACCTGCTCTTTAAATATACCAACTCTGAGATGGGACTACAGTGCCGAAAAGGGAAATCTTCCCATTCCACACTGTATTGAGATCTCCGCTGAAACATTCGAACTTTTAAAAGTTCAGTCATATGGTGTCGACCATATGACATTTGAACTTTTAAGAATTTGACAATGTGATATAGACCCCGTTTGGATGTAAGTTGTGGCATGGAATTGAGATGGTCACAACTAAGACTATTTACAGCTAGTAAAACTCTGCTTGCAGAAATTAGTGGTATTGATGGGTTAGACCATTTTAGTATGGACATATGCTGCATGCTGTGAGGAAAAATCTTTTTTAGAAAAAAAACTTTTTATTTTATTTTAATAACAAAGAACAAACAGAGTAAAATAAAACAAACAAATAAATATTTACATATGTCCACAGCTGTGTAATATATCCAATGCAATAAAAATTCACAGCAATTAACATTTTCAAGCAAATCTTTAAGTTTTAGCCACAACTTAGATGAATGAGAAATATTAGAAACTCTCATCCTAACTGCATGTACCTCACTATTTCATACAATTTTTGTCATACTGAGAAATTCAGTACAAGAGGTAATAGTTTAACTCTTCCAATTCTTGGTTATTATTTTCCTAGCTATTGCTAGTATAGACCAAAGAAGAGTCATTTGAATTATTTTGGGGATCAGAGCATTAAATAAAATCAATGACTTGGCAATAATACATCTATCCAACCACAATGCTTGAATAAAATCATTAACTTCTTTCCAAAAATGAGAAATGACCTCATATTCATATACCATATGTATCAAATCAGCTGTTACCTAAGAATCACATGTACAACATTTGATTCTGCTTGATTTATACATAACTGCAACCTTGTTAACAAATGTTTTGTGCAAGAGCTTCCAGGTGAACATTCTCCAATATAAAGAAGGTGCAGGGTTTTTTTTTTTCTATTGACTTTAATTCTATTTTTTTATCTTCATCAGTAAAATTTCCATTATTAATTTTTGTGGAATAATTCCAAAAAGTATTATCTAACCATAAGAACTCTAATCTAAGAATTCTATAAGTTGTGTTCAGTAAGATTAATTTTCCATTGCTTTATTATTAACATTAATTAGGAATTCCCATATTTTGGGGGAAAGAGTTCTTATCCAAGTTAAATATCATATTTAATTTCGGTTTTATAAAATTTCTACATATTTGTAGTATTAACCAATTACCAGACTTGTGATTGTATCTAAACATCAAGTTTTCAACAGTATGTGTTTCGATTCCATTTAAAAAATGATGCCCAATAAATTAAATTATTTTGTTCTTTTAGCTCTATCATTTTAGTGAAATTGTGAGTTTCTAAGCATTCATTTGCATATGCTATTGGAAAAATTGAAAAGATTAGCAAGCAGATTCAATAAAGCCTACACGGTCTGATTCCACTGTCTGTGTGGCACAATGTTTTGGATTCAGTAATCGGCTATTGCCATGTAAACAAGATAAACACTATGGCATGCAAATTACAGCATAAGCAGCTGAATTGTATGTTAATCAACCAACCCAAAATGGAGAGCTATTCAACAAGCTATAAAGCAACTATATAGACTCAGTGCTGGTTTTCCCTATGAATTCCAAAACCTATATACAGCCAGGTCTACTTTGAAATCCAGACACCCATATGATCGACAGTCATATACCCAAGATGAAAATAGTGAAGCTTGAAAAACCCATATGTCAACTTTTTTCCAGGGTAAGTAAACACTTACCCAACATGCCCTTTTCTCCACTGTAGTGCGATCCTGGAGTTGGTATATATAGTTTGGGAGGGTGTGGAGGAAGTAGTTTTATTTACTTTAGTGTGAGTTTTGTTTACGTTTGGGCAAGTGTTTACTTACCCTGAGAAAATGTCAACATTCAGGTTTTATAAGTTTCGCTATTTTCATCTCGGGTATGTGTATATATATATATATATATATATATATATATATATATATATATATATATATATATAAAACTGTTGATCATATGGGTGTCAGGATTTCAAAGTAGATCCATACAGCCACAGAAAGGAGTCTACATAGAAACAATGTTAGGAACTGCTGTTGCTTCAATTCATGTGTATGTGCAACAGGCTGAAGTCTATGCTGCTGCTAACAGACCAAGGCCAAGAAGAAGAGTTTTCAGACCCCAGGTAACTTATCACATATAACATGATGTGGAAATTGTAGAGCACTACAGGGTGGATAGAGACGCACTACAGGAACTCTGCATCCTCTGTCATCTTCAATTCAGAGCCAGGGTAAACCAAGGGGAACCCATCCCAGTGGAGACAAAGGTATGTGTTGCACTTAGACTTAGACTCTTAGCTACACATACCTTTCAGGGGCCAACAGGGGACATGCTGGTGGTGTTACAGGTATCAGCATCCAGGATCCTCCATCGATTCTTGAATGCAATGCTCCAACATGCTAGTGACTGCATATATTTTCCCCATACTCCTGAGGCTAGGCCCAGAAATATGCAGGTGTTCTACCCTGTAGTACACTACCCTGAATTACTGGGTGCCATAGATTGCACACATGTAGAAATTAAGGCACCACCCAAAGAACAGGGAAAGGTCTACATAAATAGAAAGGGCTTCCACTCTATTAACTGCTAAGTCATGTATAATGCCAAGTAAATCATCTTGAAAGTCTCTGCTGGCAACCCAGGCAGTTACCATGACTCACATATTTAGCACACCTTCAAAATGTATCAGATGTTCACTGGGGGAATATGCCACAGGGTAATTTACTGGGGGATGCAGGTTACGTACTGGAAACATGGCTGATGACACCCAGAAAGGCACACACACTTGCACCATAATGAGGCACACACTCATACCAGAAATAGAGCATGTGTTTGGGCTGCATAAGCTGTGGTTCTGGTGCCTCAATATATCTAGGGGAGCCCTGTAGTACAATCCACAAACATGTACTGAAATATTCACAGTATGTGCCATGCTACACAACATCATTATGAGAAAACAGCTTCAGCAGGATCAACAAGGGGAAAGAGAACACATCCCACCACCAATGGCAAGGTCACCACAACCATATGCAGGTGAGGAGTTAGAGGGGGAAGCAGCAGCTGCTGTGGGTATAGGCAGATGTAGGTGTGTTCAATATGCCCTTGCATTGGCTAAGAAATGATGCATAGCACACTCCCTCACCACCTAATGGCCTAAAACCTTCCTCCTATGCACATACATATAGTAACATTGATGCCAGGCAACTGTCACAGCCTTTACCTCCTCATGTATTGACTGTGTACTGCTTGCCTCAGACAGAGTCAGCCCTGAACTAAAACTGTCGCAACTGCTGGATTTACAAGGTAAGTGTTGAACATGGAGTGCATTGTGTAATTATATGAATGAATGGCATATCCTTGCATGTTGGTACTTCGTAATGTCAGCAAGTAAAAGGAGGGAGATATGCACAGAAATTACCTTAACATCTGACAGCAGAGACTTATTTTGACTTATATGTGGCCATTATTAAGTAACAGGCTTCAAGCATCAAGGATTTACACAGTAATACCTCTCAAAAGTAGTGATGGCCACTGTATGCCCTCAGTACCATACATTTGTACTAGAAAATCATTAAAAATAGAGGTTAGAAAGTAATGATACAGATTGCAATTTCAGACTTCACAACCTTGACAAGATCATTAACAATAAAGATGGAAAATGTTGATGCTATCAACTGTCTAACTTTCTAAGACCAATATAAGTCAAAGGCACAATTACCAGTTCAACATCATAAATGCATATATACTTAGCACTAAGTCAGCTATTCACCCTGAGCATCAGATGCAAAGCTTATGTATCCCTGAATCCAAAAGATACAAAAGAGGGATATAGCACAGTTATCATGACTTACACAGGGTATTGTGGGGGTGGGGGGCAGGAAGCCTAGGCTGACACAAGAGGTCGGTGAATGTGTGTGAATAAGAAAGAGAATCAGGCAGACATTCCGATAAAGCAACAAATGGTCAATGAGACAAAATGAGTTTTAAGCTGCATGGCTGAACCATGTAACCCTATATGTGTGTGTGTGTCTGTAGGGGTCCTACAGGTGAAATTGGTGTATGAGTGTCTACATGAACACAGCTAAGCTCAGTGCTAGCTCTAATTCTTGGTATGTTGGGCAGGTGTGAGCTATGCATGGCAGAGGTGGCAGTTCATCGCTGTTGTCCCCAATCACAAGAATTGGCTCTGACAGGAGTTGCACTGGCATGTCCATGCCCATCTTCATGATCATCCATTATAGACTATCAGCAACTGCTGCATCATACTGACTGTAGCAGCACACATATTTAAATAACTCAAAATGTCCTACTTGTATTAAGCAAACCTAAAAATGTCATACCAGTCATACCAAGAATTATAATCATGTCCAAAAATGAGGAGTGCACAAATTATAAGTCATCTTATATCCAAGCTACCAATTCACAGTTTCCTCATCACTCTTCCATTAACTAAACACAGACATCGCAGCAGCAGAATACTTTGTGTTTCTGGTGGAATAAGGCCCTACATGAGTAATTAGTATTTATCAGATTATGTCTTCACCCTGAATCAAAGTAAGAACTGGACTGAAAAAACTTTTAGCAATGTTAATATCAAAGATAACTTGTCTTCTTTTGAGTGTAAGATGTTCATTTCTAACAGATTAATGCTTGTGAAACGTCTGGACTAGGCCTCCTGGAGGGGAAACAGATGTTTTTGGCATTTTTTATGGCTAATTATGGCAGAGAAAATTATTGCATTGTTATCCAGCTGTAATCATAATGGTATAACATAGGAACATAGAAGCAATGTTAGGGAAGTGATCACGAGGAAAACAGGATGTCTATCCATACACACTTTTTGTGCTTCCCTTTACAGGCGCCTAATGCCACTCACCTCCAAAACTGAGCACAGCTGTGTATTATAACACTGGTGTAAATTTATGTCTACTATTCAGTCTTCATGACTAGCCTTCTAGTGATATGCTTTGACTATATATATCATAGGAGGCATTGTATTCAATGATGGGTCTGGTAATAGAAGTGCATGCTGATAGGATGAATTCCTTAAATCTTGAAGATATTACCCTGGAAATTAACTGGTCCAGTTAGAGTGGATTTCCTGACTATGGTGGAAAATTAATAACTGAATGAGAAAGAGACTTGTCCACATAAGTATCCATGTATCTTATGCCCCTATATGTCTGAAAAGAAGTACAGTTTGTAACATATGAGGTGAAAGCAGTTTTTTTTTTCTACATTTAGTGTGAGATTGTTTTGGGATACTAAACATGTACATATTCCAGCACTTGCTGGAACTGTTTTGCATCAGTAGATGAGCAGATTACAGTGCCCACCTCAAAGAATTCAGCAAACATGATCAAATACATTTCCAGGATACTGGCTTGGATGTCTGTGAAATAAATGACAAATAGGATAGGACCCATTACTGATTTATTTTATTTTTATTCATTTTATTGAAGTTTGTTTACCAGGAAAGTCCACTGGACCAGAATGAGCCCATTTTCAGTGGAAGCCTGGAGAGAAAAGCTCCAAAGTTACAATAACATTAATATAACATTTCAAAAGTTTCAAACAATTTAAAGAAAACAAAATCCAGAGTTTCATAAGAACAACTTAAAGCAAACAAGATCCACAAGTTTCATAAAGCAGTTATGAAACACGTTTTATGACCTCTACTCTTCCCTACTAGTTAATGTTTTTTTAATTAGAGCAGGTACTAGCTACATTCACAGTTTGGGATCTATTGAATGGCCAATTTGAAATTCAATGGACAACCATTATGTTTGTATTAAGTTCCACTTGTTTTTCAGTAATACCAACATGGGGTGCAGTGTCAAAAGCGTCAGTCAGGGGAAGGTAAGCAGTCTGCAGATAGTGACCACTTTCCACAGCTTCTGTTACCTTTACAGTGAAGTTCATGCGACAAGAACTGCACTTCACAAAAAACCTGATTGGGTATACATCAGTTAAGTTGCCTATGTCTGCATAAATGAGTTCTTTTATGATATCTTTGATGGATTGGCATCTAAGGCTGGTGAGGTAGATGGACTATTTTCTTCTTTCTTTATATTATGTTATTTTATTTTTTACTGGGGTAGTGCACTGATCAATACTGACAAATTTCAAGCTCCAGCTAGATGAAATACAAAACATTTCATTGGTTAATGGTTCATAGGCACCTACTAGAATATTGTTCTGTGAGGATCTTAAGAAGTCTAGGCTTAAATTATTGTGTTAGTGTTTAGCTCCTATATTTCATTTATAAATATCCCAGAGGTAGGAAGAACAAGCATATGTTGGGACATTTACATGTTACCCATATCCATGAGGGACATAGGTGCTAAACTGGAGGTACATTTGTTGTTTCTCATCCATTCATCCAAATTACATTTGAACAGAGTACGAGACGTATGTTGCTTTATATGGAGTGGGGGCAGTTTCTTAGAAGAAGCATTCTCTATGATTCATGTATATCCCTATCACTCCAATGTGTTCTACTTGTGTGCAAAAGAGATTGAGTAGGTGCTCGTGCTACTTTTGGACTTGAGAATGTGTGTCAGGTCTGATAGGATAGCATCTGCTGAGGTTCTTTACATGAGACAGTAATTGCCTTAGTAGCCTTTATGATATTGAGAAGTGGGACAAGACTTAGAGTTGATCCACATAGTTTCTGTGAGCAGTGTGGTCCCCCCGTTGTTGCAAGTATGTGGATAGGGAGGGGCATTATACTCAATGACTAGCCTGATAACAGCCAAGTACAGTGGAGTGGTTACATCCCTCAACCTAGATGCCATACCTTTAGACATAAGCTGTGCAATGAGAAAGGCTTAGTTTCTGCTACTCCTTTCTCTCTTTCCAAAAAAAAAAAAAAATGTATCTGCTTTTACTGTATTTGTGTTTTTTCCTACTTTATTTTGCTTTTGCGTCATCTTAAAAGTGCTCAATTGTATTTATTACTGCTTGGTGTAACTCATTGTAAGCCTTTTAGTTTAAGCACCTGGGCTTCAGACCAGTTTTACATTAGGAAGGTTTGTGGTCTGCACTGTAGTGGCAGAACAGGTAGCTTACATCCTTCTAAGTTGGGAACTGCTGATTGAGGGCTCAGTGTCTGTTATTCTAAAAGTGTATTAATTCTGGTTTAAGCACTTGGGCTTGAGGCCAGTTATTTTACATTAAGAGGGTTCGTGTTCTGCACTCTTGTGGGAGGAGAGGCTGGACTCTGTCCTTCTGAGCTGGGAATTTCTGGTTAAAGCTTATAGTGCCTGCATATTTGAACTGCTTCTTACTGAAATTGGTACACCTCGTTTGCTGTAGCATAGACTAGATCCAGGCCTGCTGAATCTAGCTTTGTTTGTATAACTTGAGCACTAATCCAGGCATTTTTTAAAGTATTCAGTTGTACTTATTACTGCTGGTAGTAACTTGATTAAAGTGTAGCTATCATTTCTAAGTCTTTTGGATTAAGCACTTGGGCTTCAGACCAGTTGTTTTACATTAGGAAGGTTTGTGGCCTGCACTGTGGTGACAGGACAGGTAGCTTACATCCTTCTAAGTCGGGAACTGCTGATTGAGAGCTCAGTGTCTGTTATTCTAAAAGTGTATTAGTTCTGGTTTAAGCACTTGGGCTTCAGGCCAGTTATTTTACGTTAAGAAGGATTGCGGTCTGCACTCTTGTGGGAGGAGAGGCTGGACTCTGCCCTTCTGAGCAGGGAATTTCTGGTTAGAGGCTTATAGTGCCTGCATATTCTAACTGTTTCTTACTGAAATTGGTACACCTTGTTTGCTGTAGCATAGACTAGATCCAGGCCTGCTGAATCTAGCTTTATTTGTATGCTTGTTGTTTATTTCCCTGAAACGCTAATTCCACCTAAAACGCAGCCTTTTAGCACTTCTGTGGATCCCTAGTGATATCTGCATTGCTTACTGTACTTATTTCCTTGTTTCACTTGAAAGAAAGTTACTGTTTGTCATTTTTGCATTTAAGTTACCTGTAGCACATTGCATTTAAGTTACCTGGCACTTGCTCACTAAAGCAATTATATAAGTCAGCTCTAAAAAATTAAAAGCACTACACCCTCACAAACTCCCCTTGAGTACCTTGTTCCCCATTGGCCCTTTTTTTCAATTATAAAGGAATTCCCAATACTATTCCAGCATGTCCAAAGGTCAGTTGTCAATCTCCTCTCCAGTCCAGCTGGTGAATCTGGGAATCTTGAGGCAATGTTACAACTGCCTCATGTACACAGACAACCCTCTCCTCCTCCCAACAAATTCCAACACATGTGAGAGATGCAACCATATAGCCAAACTGGAGGCTAAGCTCTCTCAACTCAGTACTGGCGTAACCAGTCAGGAGGAGAAGGAAACCACACTCACTACAATTCCAGTCTCACATAGACCTACCACGACAACAAACCAAACACATAAACATACAAAAACACACTCGGAGGCTCTAAATAAAAATCTGCCTAAGCAGCAGAGACCTCCAAAGCAGACACCCAAGCAACCGCTACCCCAAAACAAAACATGTGCAAGACATAGCTCACAAAGCCAGTGTGCCGAACAGTCGCAGCCCTTAAGGCTAAACAACACACCTGATACACTTGTAATAGGTGACTCTATCATCAGGCATACTGACGTCCCGCTCACCAGGCTGAACAAGGAGAAGGTCACAGTGAGCTGCCTGTCGGGCGCTAGGATCCGCCACATAACACAAGCACTCAGGTCACTCCAAGGCAAGTACAAATATGACTCAGTCATTGTCCATGCTGGTGTGAATGACCTGAGACGTACCTCCCTGGAATACATGAAAAGAGACATAGAGGAGCTCTATGAGCATGTAGCCCAGGCCGGTATGACCCTGACCTTGAGTAGCATCTTACCCTCACCAAGAATGATGCCGCAATATGAAGACAAGATGATCACTTTTAACAATTGGCTTAAGTGTTGGTGTCATTCAACAGGGATCCAATGCCTGTCAGCCTGGGATGACATGCTCGACAAGCCACGATGCTTCGCTAGGGACGGCTTGCACCTGTCACCCCTGGGCTTTCGGATATTGGCAAAGGCTCTTGCTACCCCCATAGTGCCTTTTTTAGGCAAGGCTCAAAAGACAAACTCACCTCCATAGGTATCACAAGGGATAAGAAACTAAGAGTAATGCTACTCAACGCCAGAAGTCTAAACCTCAAGATGCATGCACTCGAAACTCTCCTTAGCATGGAGAACATCGATATCTGTGCAGTAACAGAAACCTGGTTCAAGGCTCCCGAGAGCACCCCAGCACTACCAGGTTATACCTCATACCATGCTTTTCGCCCCAAAACTTGGACGAACCACAAAAGGAGGGGGAGTATCGATATTCGTCAAAGATACCCACACCTCCAGGTTGGTGGCACAGCACGAAGCATCAGAGACTATCCATGTGCAACTAACTGAGGGTAAAACTGCCTTCCAGTTTATAGCCTGCTACAGACCACCCTCCCAAACACAGGAACCCCACTTGGCCTTCCTGAGAATACTGGAAAATATGAAGGTCTCTCCAAACACCATTATATTGGGCGACTTCAACTACCCAAACATAGACTGGGAGCATTACTCTAGCTCCAACACCCTAGCCCAAAGGTTCCTAGAATTTATAAACTCAAATGCTATGGAACAACTTGTTACCACTCCCACAAGAGGGGAAAACATACTGGACCTGATCATCACCAACATGGGGACACTATGCTCCAGACCAGAAGTGTATCCCTCACTGGTAAGATCAGATCATAAACTAATCTCACTGGATATTCACATCCCGACCCCACCCCCTGTCCAGAAAACCACAGTGAAAAACTTCTCTAAAGCAAATTTCACACGCCTCAAAACCGAGGTGAAATCCTTCAAAGCCCCTGGGCCTGTGGAAAATACGGCCCAGACCGCAGAATCCTTTATAAACGCATTCTATGAACACCTTCAGGAATGCATGGATCATGCAATCCCAAATAAAACCAAGACCCAATCCTCCAAAGGCAGACGTCCTGTCTGGTGGACCCCAGCCATAAACAAACTATACAATAGAAGGAGGAAGCTACTACATGATAGAGCAAAATCCCAAAAAGGGAAGGCATCTCTGATCAGTATTAGCAAAAAACTACGGGCACTCATAAAATCGTCTAAGGCCAGCTTCGAGAGAAAAATTGCACAGGACAATAAGGATAATCACAAGGCTTTCTTTAGTTATGTTAGGAACCTGGCTGGGAATTCCCAGATATGCTCAGAATTAGTCCAAAATGACAAAAAATACACCGAGCCCACAGACATTGCCAACATCCTAGCTGACAGGTTCAGTGCAAACTTCTCCCCCCTCCCCACCAAAAGGGCAAATATCTATCCCAACAGAGTGCTGCCCCCCTGACATCTCAGATGCTCAGGTAAGAGCCGCCCTCTCCAAGCAAAAAACACAGCATCAATGGGACCAGATGGTGTCCCGGGATGCATCCTACATGAACTCCAAGAAGAGCTAAACCCAAACATAAAACTACTGTTCAATCTTAGCCTTACTACAGGATATGTACCCAAAGAGTGGCGTACAGCAACAGTGGTCCCTCTCCACAAAGGTGGTGCCTCAACGGATCCTGGAAACTATCGCCCCATAAGCCTGACTAGCTTGGTCTGCAAAGCTATGGAAAGGATCATCTTGGACCTCATAAATAAAGATATTGGGGACCTACAGACACTGGATCCTACCCAGTTTGGCTTTGTTAAGGGCAGATCCTGCCTCTTAAACCTGGTCGATTTCTTTGAAACAGTCACCAAGGCCATTGACGAGGGGAAGGTGGTCCACACAGCCTACCTGGACCTCGCAAAAGCCTTCGATACAATACCCCACTTGGGCATTATAGATAAGCTCACCAGCTTAAATATAAACCCCTGTGTCACTAGATGGGTTGCAAACTGGCTCAAGGACAGAACCCACATGGTTAGAATTGCTGGAGCCATACCAGACTCCAAACCAGTTACAAGTGGTGTCCCACAAGGCTCAGTCCTGGGACCTCTCTTGTTCGGTATATATTTCTCGGCGGTACAGGCCAACACGGAAGGACTGTGGCTGACCAAGTTCGCAGATGACTGCAAACTGGGCACCATAATCAACTCTCCAGCCGACACAAGCATCCTCCAAAAGGGCCTCATAGAAACAGACAACTGGTGCCAGAGCCATGGCCTCAAGCTAAATGCCAAAAAGTGTATAGTCATCCCCTTTGGCAAAAACAAAGTGCCCACAAATTACCACATAGGTGGTAATCCATTAAGTACAGAAGAAGTCATTAGGGACCTGGGGACCCAAGTTGATAGCAATCTCTCATTTGACAACCACGTGGCCAAAGTGGTTAGAAAAACATTTTATATAGCTCACCTAATCAAGAAGGGATTCACATCTAGATCAGGGGAGGTCATCGTACCTCTTTACTCATCCCTCATCAGGCCCATAATTGAGTACAATGCCCCTTTTGGGATTACCTTACCAGGCACCTGCAGCAACTGGAAAGACCCCAAAAGTACCTCACCAAGAGGATCAAAGGGCTCAAACAGATGCCATATGCTGCCCAGTTAAAGAAACTCCAGCTTTACTCAGTGGCATACCGCCTGCTCAGAGGCGATCTGTGCCTGACGTATAAAGCCAACCCGGAATTAATGGACATGCTGCACCTCAGAAAATCCAAATCCCATCGAGCTACGCGCTCGAGAGACTTGAACCTCAGCACTGAAATAAATAGGACATGCTGGAGGGACAGATTCATAACCCAGAGGCTCCCTTCACTCTGGAATAAAATCCCAGTCCAGGTTAGGCAGAGTCCCACATTGACTCTCTTCAAGAGGAATCTTGATGAGTGGATGGGAGATCGTAGGTTTACCCCGGCTATCACTTCTGTGTCACTGTTAGACAGAGGCACAGTATACTAACCTCAAAAAAAGGCATAGCAAAATTAATTTAAAATGGGTGGCGAAAGCCAAACACACTCTGGCTAGGCTTATAAATGCCCTAGGGCAGATAGCCTAGTATGAACCTATGAACAATAGTAGATACATATTTCAGTTCATTGTCTCCATAGGTTCTCAGATTCCCGACTACAAGATCAACTTTCCGGACTGTGTGTTGTCAATGCAATAGTTACAAGGGAAGCCATGCTTGTCAAAGGATACAGTTATACATTTCTTGACATCTAATTTTAGCCCATGGTTTTGAACCCAGCTATTAGCTTGAGAAAGGCCTTCATGCTAGATGTGGCTGTCTTCTGAGGAGATTATAAGCCACCACATTTACGGTCATCTGCAGACATGGTCAGCCATAAACCCTTAACATTTACTTTGACCTCTGAGAAGTAAATGCCAAAGAGGAGTGGCCCAAGGACTGAAGGGTGGGATGCATCACTAGTTACTGGTCCTTTGGAGGAGGTAGAGCTTCCCACCCTAATTTCCTGGGTTCTGTTTGTGAGCTTATTTGCTATCCAGTGAGTCATGCAGGGATTTACATTTAGTTGGGAGAGTTTATCTATGATACTTGAGTGCAGGATTGTGCTGAATGCATTTGCAGTGTCTAGATATATAGGGTGTAGTGATTTGCCCTCATCCATTTCTTCAGTAGCTGTCTTGAAGAAGTCAAACAAGTTAAGTAGGCAGGATCTGCCCATGATGAACTGAACCAACATGGATCGTCTGTATGTCCTTATCTATTAGTTCCATAATGATCCTTTCCATGGCCTTACAGATGTGAATGGTCAGGCCTATGGGTCTATAATTACCTGAGTCTATTGACACACCATGGTGCCTGTTTGAAGGCTGATATTGAATAACCTGTATTAGGGTTCAAACAGGTCATGCTTCATGCTGATCAGTAAGCAGTCTGGTGTCTTAACTGGCCTCATAAAAGTGACGTATTGGCTTTGGGTAGCACCTTGAGAACTTATTTATGGGATATTTGAATAGATGTTATAATTAAAAAGGCATAAATGTAATTAATAACAAGAATAGTTCAGATTAGATACATAGGAAAACTTTATATAAGCATTCTAGTAAACAAGCAGAGTGTAGTGCACAATGCATGTACTAGTATGTGAGCCAACCTTCAATAATTCTGTGACAGGAAACAACAAGTGGAAAGGAATATGGATAGTGTGTTAGGTGATATTCTCTGTATTGAGTTAAGGTAATGAGAACTGGTGTGGTTTATGGGTAGTTTCTCAGGAGTTTTTTACATGTCACGTATTCTTAGCTCAAGGATGTAAGCAGCCAAACAGTAAGTTAGACATTTGTTTTATGGATAGCTGTTTTGCCTTTTCTAGGGTGATACAGTGGTGGTCATGGAGCAGTGGGTTTGTAAGGAACTGGTAGATGCTCTTGGAGATTGTATGGAGTGCGATGGTATTTTTCATGGAAGCGGATGCAAAAATGGGTAGTTCATAGTCTAGCTGGGAGGCAATGGCCATTCTGGCTGCTTGAGATAGAAAATGGGAGATCGTACTGGCCCAGAAGAGAAGGGAGTTTAAATTTATACTCACGCTATGTGGAAATTGAAGTTTAGATATTGGTCAAGCCATAATCCTAGGCATTTGAAGGTGTTGAATGACTGTGCTGCATGATATATTTAAGAAAACAGCACACATATCTACAGCTCAGATGGCTTTGTGGTAAATTGCTGTGGCTATGGTATGCAGGGTTTTGGGTTTGAGACTGGCAAGAGCTGGTTACTTTGTTGCTGGGCAGAACAAGGGTTGTTGGATACAGAGTGATTAAGGCACTTTTAAGCAGTTGTAAGCTGGTTTGCATGGGTTTGCATGACGGTAAGCAATGCTAACTTCCGGTTAAATATGCTTACAGAGAGCTGGAAAATTGTGTATTCTGTGTAAGCATTGCTTACCGCTGTGCAAACAGGCTTAAACCCACTTACTACTGTTTAAAAGTGCTTACTCCTGCTTACCCCCATGCTAATTTCTTTAAAAGAAAAGAAAAAAGGGAGCACAAAGAGGGAAAGACAATAGGAAAAGTAGCTAGGGATGTGCAGAATGGGTGTAGGGACGGTCCATAGCTGTCCATTTTTTCTACAGCAACAGCTGTGTATATATACTGACTTTGGATGTATATTTGGTCACCGAAACCCCTGAGAGAGGGGTGACGACAACAATAATGTGTTTTGAAGCCAATTAGACCAGATTACATGTGTCCAGTGGACACGTGTGCAAAATGAAGTTATGTATGGGGCGAAATTTCTTTATGGGAACATATTCCTCTTTTTTTTTTAAGGTGAGAGTGGGTTGTTGGGGAAGGATAGTAGGTATATTTGGGGGGGTAGGTTGTGTTGGAAGACAGACAAGACAGCATACAGAGGTGGTATATGACATATGTGGGGGGGTAAACACTTTGGACAGGGAGGGGTGTTTCAGAAGGCCATGAGCCCCTAAATGGAAACAGTGGGACTGAGGTCCCCACCCTTGGGCAGTCACCACTGAACCTTCATGGCCCCAATGATGGCTGTGCTGGGGGCTGAGCAGGAGTGGCAGGCTGACCCTCTAATTGCACCACACAGCCCTCAAGCTGGTGTAGCAGATCTTCAAACTCCCTTTGGAGCTCACTACGCACCAATCCCTGGACTTGAATTTGGGTGACAGGATCCTGTCTGCACCTGTTCTCAAGGGTGGGATGAGCCCCATCCCCTGAGGTGGTTCCACCTGAAGGTGGTGCAGGGCCAGCAGATGAGGAGGTCCTGGGGTAGTTCCCAGACATGCTGTGGCCCGATGCCATGGCCAGATGAGGTGGGAGACGTGGGTCCACTGGGACTGGCCTTCCCAAACATGCTATGGTGTTGCAGTTGTAGAACATATGTGGGTTAGTAATAGTCAACACAATCCAGGATTAGTTATAACAGCATGCATAGATATTCCCATTAACCCAAAACACCACATTTGGAACAGTTGCATAGCAAACAGAACACATGCAGATATGGAACCACAGTGGCCATTACAATGGCAGGCAGGTTACATTGATAGCAACAGGCCATCAATGATAGTGTTTCAACATGTAACATTAATAGAAACATATTTCAATAGGACATATGTCTCAACAGTAAGTTTGGTGTAAACATACCCACTGAATTGTGTGTTTAGATTATTGTTGCATATATGGTGGTGGGGGGAGATGTCAATTAACTTATATATCCTTGCAGTATGAGGTCGTCTGACCTTTTTTCCTGTTTATGTCTTCCAGGTACAATGTTACGGGAATGCCTCCCTGCTTTCACAGCACAAAAAAAAGATGTAATAATCCATTTTGTGGTACTCCATCATGCCATCTTATTTGGGCGAAGGGCTCATGATCTGTAGGAGAGGACCGTCCTGTGGGATGAGCTCATCTACAGGGTGAATGATGTTGACCTGCATAACCACAGTTATGAGCAGGTGCGGCATTGGACCACTGACCTGATCTGCCACACCTGTCAGCATGCTGCTGCCATTAGGAGGGACCAGCTAGCCGCAGGTGGGATCATGCCATCCAGCCCCCACTAACACATGCTGAGCAGCTCCTCACAACCTTGGGGCACCCATTCACCAGCCAAGCCAGCAACTTGCAGATAGCATTGTTGAGGTGGGTGCCACCCACACAATGGACGAGGAGTGTCCAGGTAAGGCCCCAGGGCACATCAGTAGACCACTGTTGCTTATCCATCTTCATCTGTAAAGTTTCTGCATGCATATGTCAGACAAGATAGTCTATTGCTGCATTGGAGTAATGAACAATGTGCATAATCTCTAGTATTGTGGGTTTGTACTGCTGATGTACTGAAATGCTGCTCCCACCCTGTACCAATGCCACAGGTGTGGCTACTGACATTACGTCTCTCACACAACTATGTAGGTCCCTCTGGTATACAACTGGGGCAGCAGCCTGTAGCTGGTGAGTATGGAGTTCTTTTGTTCAGGTTTTCCAATACTCTGTCCATGTTATGGCCATGGTATTTGCCATGTACACATTTAACACACCTACCCATAATGCATGCTGTACATGTTCAGTTATTGTTGCTGTTAACTGCACTGCATCACAGTGGTCACCATGGTGGTATGTCTGAAGGGTATGTGAGAGTCATGCAGCATACCTAAGAACCTGTCAGTGCAAGATGTGTGGACAGAGATGATCATAAAGGTGGGACAAATGGCCTACAGTAGGGACATTTCTGAAACATTATCCTTATACAGTGGCTACAACAGTGTATACACCACTATTACAATGCCAGCTGTTCCTGATCTAAACAACCGCAAATCAGAATACCACATTCCACACCTTTTACAACCTGTAATGTGATCCTAACATGAGCAATGAATGTGTAATATGGAATCCTATGTTAGGACAACAAATATGGGGAATACATACCTTATCAAACACTGGAAGTATATGTGTGCACACACTCCAAATAACATATTGTGGAAGCAGCTTGTTAGGTACTGACAGTATTCATTCTTGAGTACACACCTTCCATCAAGTACAGGGCCTCAATGTCACACCAAGTGATGGTCTGCTGTCGAAGAAGTATGTCCATGACATTTGTCCACTCAACTGCAACAGAGGCAGCCGTGGCTTGCACACATCTTACAAACCATGGAATAGATCCCATGATTGAAAGGTAGCACTCAGGAGTGGGAGAAGTAGCCTTATTTCACCATTGCATATAACATGGCAAACAGTGCAGACATTTTTCAATATACTGAATAAGAACACCAAACTGCTGTGCGTTTGGAAAATTTTTTAATTCTGGTACCTCGGCCTTCGCCTTCTCCTGGAATACAATTTACATATCAAACACCACCCATATTTAAACAAACATTTAATTGTTTAATTGATACACCATCCCCTAATTTTTCAATTAAGTTTCCTTCATGCTATGTATAAAAATATCTTTCTGGCATCAACTTCCCTTTACTTATATGAAATGCAGAAACAATTCATGATTTTTATTTACAAATATGAACAAATAAATTAATGCATCAATACATCAATGTAAATAGATCATATTTCCCTAAAAAACCCACACAAAAATTCACTACTGCTACATGTCACATATAATCTTAATGGATAAACTATCCTAAAAATATTTTGTAATGTCTTCAAAATTTTAAATATCCTCAAAATTTTTTCTCAAAATTTTAATATCTACATGATTTTTAAATGCCGATAGGTATGTGGAATGATTTTAGACCTCCAAGTTCATCCCATTGGGAAACAAAGTTTTCATATTGAAAATGAATCTGGATTCCATTAATAGCAATTTCTCACGAAACATGGTTTCATTTCCAAATACATGTATGTGTGTATGAAGTATGGGACAATATTAATGTAGAAAATAAACAGATGGCCATCCAAGACAGATGACAACACAATTTGCAAACTGGTCATGAAGGCTGCCCAGAAACATGCAGCAACACTGAGGGACTTGCAGGAATGTCTAGCAAGTACTGCCTGTGCAGTACCTGTGTCGACAATCACCTGGAATTTGCATACATGTGGCCTATGGGTTAGGGTAATCAGATGTAAGATTTGTTCCAAAGGAAACATCATCCAGGGCTCTCTACAGGTAGCATATGTGTAACATCAAGTATCCTAAAGGCATGTGTTGCAATGTGTAATGGTGTACTGAGACCAAGGCTGAAACCTACAGATGGTATTAATAAAGATACATGTGGTGCACAAGCAACACCTCACTCCACCTCAGGCCCACCATCCCCATTTCTACCTTGCTGATGCCAGTGTACACCTTTAGGTTTGCTGTTCATTAGTAAGAACTAGGCCGGTAGATATGGCATTCTGAATTTAGAACACTGCAAAGTAACACTCGTGTGGCCCATAGTTGTCAAGCATCTGCAATAAGGCTGAGGATGGGGAGGGGTGTCATTCTGAAACACAACAGTGAACTGAAGCTTACATCCAAAGCTCCCCTAGGAATGGCTGTATCTGAATACAGTCAAGGTCATGAATTGTGCCAGATGTAACCCTGACTCCACAGCAATAGTGAAGGCACTGTGTGACCTTGCAATCTGGCAGAGTTTGCGGACATTTGTAGGGCGGAGTGACAAAATAATGGCAAGTGAGGATGGGCAATGCTAGTATATTGCTTCCTGGAATAGTGACTGCTGTAGTTCACTTAACAGGTGCTGCAACAAACCATTGTGTTCAGGGTTTGCACACTTATGGAACCCACATATTGTATGCATCTCATTCAGCATCTGCATGACTAACACATTTTTTTGGTACTGCATGTGATTGCACAGGTGATATGTCACATATCAGGTGTGTATCATGTTGACATATGCAGTATTGTGGCCCCATTGCATATCATGGAAGAGGCTGGCATGTTAACAAGGGTGTGTACACTCCTCATATCCACATTAAAGCTTTGAAGGTTGTCAGTGTAATTGGAGTTTATTGCTCATGCATGCACTGCTGAGGATGAGATCTACTAATCAGAGGTCAAGCATTAACTATTGACATTAGTCCTCATATCATTCCAGATATGTGTCAGACAAACACATAGGGGTTTTGAGCAGCAGAGCCAACATAATTGCCATGCATATACACATTCAGCAATGCTGTGTACACTCATGAGGTATGGTGCACAGTACATGCCAGGGTTCTGTACAGGTGCACATCAATACTGTGTACATGGGTGCAGTGTGTTTCAGGGGAAGGGGCATCACCTACTGACACAACTCATGCATCACAGAGATGTATAATGTTGGTAACAAGGATTGAGTATAGCTGCAGTGCATGATGTTGAGTGCCATATGTCATGCATGTTGACTGTTGGGTAATGAGAGGTCTGTGTAATATCTTTGTGCCACCTCACCTGTAAGTGTGTGTGTGTGTGTGTGTGTGTGTGTGTGTGTGTGTGTGTGTGTGTGTGTGTGTGTGTGAGTGTGTGTGTGTGGGTAAGCAATAAAGTACAGGTCTTAAATCACATTTTTTTGTTTTCCCCTCACAGGTGGTGGGGTGGGTTAGGGTCCCTCCTGCAGGCAAACTGATGTTAGTGTCCATACAGACTCTGACAATGATGATGGGTATGGTGAGCACAGGTAGGGTTGTCACTGGCTGAAGCTGTGCCATCGGTTGACATCCCACTTTTATCCACCCCATCCCCGCACACAGCCACAATGCCCATACATACCCCATCACCAGTGGCCATAGATGAGGGACAGTTGGCATTGGTGGCATGGGACAGGACAGTGTAGGGACTATGGCAAGTGTGTCAGTACACAGCAGCCATGGCCAGATGACTGGTGAGTACCACACAGGCAGATGTACAGGGATTCTCATAGGAGGTCTGCTGGCCATCATGCCCCTGGCAGAAGTCCCACAGCAGGTGTCACCAGGCACATGTTTTGGGCCATCATGGAGGCACAGGCACATATGGAATATTATAGCAGACAGAGTCTGAGGCTCCAGAGGGCTACTCATTCTACTGTATTGACAACATCTGTGATCTTGCAAGTGCCCACCATTATTTTGCAGAGGTCCTGGAGAGACAGTTGGGTGAGATGGTGGGAATCATCAACCATGTGGTGTCTGTATTAGAGCATGTGGTTGGAGCAGGGTGGCATCCACGTGGAAGTAGGTCAGCAACACCAACAGGTGGAGGTCTACGTGGATGTGCAACTACTCACAATCGATCCCATAGTGGTAGTACCAGCACTGCAGGGGGAGTGCTGACCACACCACAATGCAGCAGACCATGTGCACGTGGTCCTGGCTGGACCCAACAGGGACACAGATCCAGTGGACAATTGTCATCATCAGGGGAGAGTACCATATCTGGGCTTCTACCTGGTAGTGCCCGTGGAACCCCTGGCAGGCACAGTTCTCATGTCCATGGCTAGAGACAGTGAACTGTACACCCTGCCATGTATGGTCTGCAGCTGTCCAACAAACTCCCATATAGGGCAGCCACATGACAGAACTGTGTGCATACATACACACACACACATCACCAACACAGCTAGGGCACCTCCAAACTTACACACACCAAATCTGCACAGCCAATTTGTTAAAGAAGCCCCTAACACACACACATGATATCAACCAAACAGCTCATCCTAGAACTCTGGCAAACCCACCACAGACCCTGAGCATATGATGATCCATGTGCCACATCCCTGTCATCCATACCATCGATGCAGAGGCATGTTAATATGTTTCTGATACACAAGGTGAATGCACTAAGTTTTAGCAATGTAATTCTGTTTAATGTGTTTTCAGCTGGAATGTTTAATGTTCACATGTAAGGGTGTGTAGCTGTACAGCCATGATGCATTATAGCTGTCACTAACACTGACTGATTATGGTCTCCATAATGTATTCTGTTTGTGTTTTAGGTGTCTATGTGTCAGCAGGATGTTGGTCTGCTGTCCTTTCCTACAAGGGGTATGGCATTGTGGTGACACATTGACTGTGTCATGTACTGGGTATAGCTGAACACAAGTAACAGGTCTGTAGAACAGTTACTGCATGTGCCTCATGGCTGATAGGTCTGAGGGGTGTATACAGGTGAGTGCATGGTGGCTGATGTCACCAGCTCTTCTACAGTGGACAATGGTAAGTGTACTGGGTGGCACACACCAAATGTTTGTGAATAACACACACACACAGGCTTTGGTGTTGATGCAATACACAGAGAATACTGTACATATGGATGTATTTAATTTTGCAGTGAACTCATTTTGGCCTATGTAATTCCATCAAGACCAAATAGCCAAATCATCACATCATAAATAATCAGTCTGCCAGTTTAATGTCATTGATGATGGTACTGGCAGGGTATATGTCCTCTTCCCCAATGTAGTGCAATTCTAGAGTTGGTAAACATCAGTGTACTGGTGTGGGTGGCACAGCCACCCACTTTGGAGAGTGTGGGGTGGTATAGAACCACACACAGTGTGATTAAGAAATACTTATCCTGTTAACATAAACTGTACAGTATAACAGCAGAATAAGCTGGGGATACGCACAACAGTAACCCCAATGTGGGTGGCTGTGCCCACAACCAAACCCAAGTATATATACCAGCTCCAGTATCACAGTACAGCTGTACAGTGGGGAAGAGGGCATTTACACTTCCACTACTAGTTTTGATGGAATGAATTTCCACAAGCTGATTCCTTTGAAATGTTACCTTTTGCCAGTTCGTTCTCAGACAAATGATCTCCTGGGACATATAAATTCTGCAAACTGAAGTAGATCCCTTCACATACACACACACTTACTTTGCAACACTGAGAGTAGAACCCCTACCTAGGTACTTATTGCTACTAATGTGTTTGGCCTTAATTGCACACACCACAGACCTTTTAGGATGAGGTGTGTCCCGAGTTTCCTGTTAAGTGAAGAACATCACCAGGCCTTGTACAGTATGGTAATGGGAGATGTATTGAGTGTTAATGAACAATACATAGTATGACTTACTGTCATATACACATTGACAAACATATAGTCATAGACACATTTGACAGACCTGGGTTTAGCGGTGCTAACTACCTTGCCAGTGAGTCCATACTGTTAGGGAATTTTTACATAAAGCACATGCATCATTGGGCTGGATAATGTAATTAGTTACCTGTATGGTTGATGGTGACAGCGGTCCTCATACAGTGGACCTTGGGACATGTACTGGAGGTACCATGGTGTAAAGACAGTATGCCCAGCACCTACACCCCACACTGGATATTGTACTCACTGAAACCCATGATAATGCTCTCACATACCCACAATCACACATTGACCAGGACTACAATACAAACCATTGTCTATCTAAAAAGTGCTACTACAGGGATATAAATTTATTGCACATGCCACAGGGAGAGTAGGGTGAGGGTTTGTCCTAGCTCTCTTAATGTTAGCAACATCACCATCCCTTATAATGTACGGCAAGGTTTATTACATTTGGAGAATGTGTCATCAGAATGCTGTCTTATACAAATATGCAGAGTCACACACAATTGCACACGCATACACACACACACACACACACACATACCTACATTTCACAGGACTCAGGGGGCAACCCATGCCTATCCACCCATTTGTAGAACAGTGTTATGCTTGTACTGCAAGCTCCAGGTAGCCCATAGGGTGAAGAGTGTAGCTAGGTACATGTAATGTGAATTACAGCAGCAGCCATTTCTAAGTATAGCAATGGGGGGTGTAGTGGGTGAGAAGGCCCTCAGAGGATTTTCAGCTATAAGTTTACAAACACACAGACACTGTTATACTCAATAATGCACACGCACACATTTCTCAGTGCTGAGGTCCATGAGTGTAGGTGTTCCTAGGTGAGTATCAGCCTAATGTCCATGGAGAGATGACAAGAGT
>NC_056726.1:902183317-902248317 GCF_019279795.1 Protopterus annectens
GGGTGATGGTGTCAAAGGCCTTGTTGAGGTCCAGATAGGCTGTGTGAACCATCTTACCCATGTCCACAGCTCTGTACACTGATTCAAAGAAGTCAATCAGGTTCATGAGACAAGATCGTTCATGAACCCAAACTGCGTGGGGTCCAGTGTTTGAAGGTTGCCAATGTCTTTGTTTATAAGTTCCATGATAATACATTCCATGGCCTTGCAGATCAGGCTCATCAGACTGATGGGGCGGTAGTTCCCGGGATCCAAGGTTGATCCCCCCTTGTGGAGTGGGATAACTGTAGCTGTGCACCACTCAGTGGGCATGAAGCCTGAGGTGAGGCTATGATTAAACATGACACTTAGGTGAGTTGCCAGTTCATGTTGTAGTTCTTGTAGTACACAGCTTGGGATGTCATCTGGTCCCATGGATGCTGTATTCTTAGCTTTGGGGAGTGCATTTTTTACCTGCATGGTCATTATTACTGGAATTTGGCAATCTTTCGGTATTGAGATGGGCCCTTTAGGGGGTGAGAGCGAGTGAAGTTTGCACTGAATCGATCTGCCAGCATATTGGCAATATCCTTGGGATCAGTATATTTAATGCCATTCTGTTGTAGCTCATAGCAGATGTGAGCATTGCCATTTAGATTCTTGACATAGCTATAGAATGTCTTGTGGTTGTCTTTGGAATATTTGGCAATTTTATTTTCGTAAATAGGAGGATTGTATGAGGGATCTCAGCTTCTTACTGAGGCTGGTAAGGGAGTTATTTGGATCCTGGAATTTTCCTCTTTTCTGCAGCAGTTTCTTCCTTTTGTTGTAAAGTTTGTTTATGGCAAGGGACCACCAGATTGGCTTCCTTTTGTTGAAGGAGAGTGTCTTGGTTCTATTGGGGATGGCCCAATTCATGCACGAGTGGATGTGCTCGTACAGTGCCTTAGTGTAGGATTCAGCAGTCAAACTTTCAGTTCCCGTCTGCATGGGTATCATGAAGTTTGTCACTTCTGACTTGAGTAGCATGAAGTTGGCTTTGGAGAAGGCAGTCTGGCAGTCTGGTATATCACTGGCTTGATATCAGGAATTATGTCATTAAATAATGGTGTACTGTACATATTCACCTCTTACTGCATGACATAGGAATAAAGGGTGACAGACTTGGGGGACAGAGGCACAAACACAGGGTCAATATTGACATATTGCAGTTATAAACTGAGAACATTTCTAGTAACAGGGTTTATTGTGACATATCTCTTCTGAGGGATATGAAGTCAGTAACACACATGGATGTTACCATTTCCTGAGTACAATAATCAGAGTATGCTACTGCATTTATGAAGACAGAAAATGTGTGAGTAACAAGCCAGATCTCAGGCTCCAAACTCTGGCCAGTCTGCAGATAGCCCTACAGGTGAGAGATTTCTCAACCACATAACACTGTCATGCCAGACTTTAAATCATGCAGAACAGCCATAGCCACACAAACCCTGTTAAACCAACATTACTTCAACCATAGCCACACAAACCCTGTTAAACCAACATTACTTCAAATGTAGAACAGCAATACTTACATTCTGTCCCCATGTCTGGAACATCCCCCTCCAGTTTTTTTGGCCTGTCTCCACAGTGTTTGTTGTAAGAGGTATTTCCATCTACCCTCTGTGATGCTGTTTGTCACACACCCACATGAAGTCCTGCTCACAGTGAGGGAGAAGGGCCAACACCCACTTGCACTGCTTCCTTATAGGGGTGTGTTTCCATGCAATTGGCTATTGCAATGATACTACAGGTGTTCCACATGCAATCAGCAAGTGGAGGACTTCAATTTGTGGGCAGGCCATCAGCTGATCATGAGCATTACCTACCAAAGTCAAGCTGCTACCTATGCAAAGCAGATGCACTTTCCACATCTACCAGAGAGGGGGGTGAGAGAGAGAGACAGAGGGAAAGAAAGACAGGAAGAGAGAAAGAGTCAAGTGTGTTTGTGTATGATCTGTGGGTAGAGAGAGGTCTATGGGTATTATAATGGTTGCCTATATATAAATGTATGTCTGTGTATTGTCTACAACAACCTCTACAGGTGTTTGACAACTGTTGGCCTTGTAATGTGACATTGGGACATATGGGTCCTCAATATGGAATGTAGCAAAACCCACCCTATAATGGATCCTGTTATTTACACAATCACACCAACATCCACCTAGGATATTGATGACCCGTACACACTTGCCAGTGCTGAGTTCCAACCCCCTACCTAACTATGTATTGGTACTATAGTGTTATACAGTTATTACAAGCACCATGGTGGTTATATGTTGGAGAACTGTTCAAAGGTATCTTTGAAGGTGAGTGACATTAGCTGCAGTGCTCAAAGGAGTGGTGAGGGAAGTGCAGTAAGTGTGAATGACCGTAAAATCATGTGTCAACAAAGACTCACACACTCTCACACACAATTTTAAAGTTGCCAGGACCAGGATTAAAACTCCTACCTAACTAGTTTGCTACACTAGGTTATTACGCACTTATCACAAGTGCCACAGCAGTTATATGTTGGAGAGTTGTCCAAAGGCATCTTTGAAGGTGAGTGCCATCAGCTGCAGTGCTCAAAGGAGGGGTGAGAGAAGTGCAGTAAGTGTGACTGACCACAAAAGCAGTTGTCAACAAAGACTCACACACTCTCAAACACACACATCTTCACAGTTGTCAGGACCAGGATTAGAATTCCTACCTAACTAGTTTGCTACACTACAAGTGCCATGGCAGTTATATGTTGGAGAGTTGTTCAAAGGCATCTTTGAAGGTGAGTGACATCTGCTGCAGTGCTCTTAGGAGGGTTGAGGGAAGTGCAGTAAGTGTGGATGACCACAAAAGCAGGTGTCAACAAAGACTCTCACACATTTTCACAGTTGCCAGGACCAGGATTCGAACTCCTACCTAACTAGTTTTCTACACTAAGGTATTATTCTGTTTTCACAAGCACCACAGCAGTTATATGTTGGAGAGTTCTCTAAAGGCATCTTTGAAGGTGAGTGACATCAGCTGCAGTGCTCAAAGGAGGTGTGAGGAAAGTGCAGTATGTGTAAATGACCACAAAAGCAGGTGTCAACAAAGACTCACACACTCTCACACACATTCAGCAGGAGTAGGATACGAACTCCTACCTAGCTAGTTTGTTATACTATGGTATTATACAGTTATCGCAAGGACCACCGCAGTTATATGTTAGAGAGCTGTCCAAACGCATTGTTGAAGGTGAGTGACATCAGCTGCAGTGCTCAAAGGAGGGGTGAGGGAAGTGCAGTAAGTGTGAATGGACACAAAAGCAGGTGTCAACAAAGACTCACTCACTCTCACACACAAACACACACATTCGGCAGGACTACGATTCTAACTCCTACCTAGCTAGTTTGTTATACTATGGTATTATACAGTTATCGCAAGGACCACCGCAGTTATATGTTAGAGAGCTGTCCAAACGCATTGTTGAAGGTGAGTGACATCAGCTGCAGTGCTCAAAGGAGGGTGAGGAAAGTGCAGTAAGTGTGAATGAACACAAAAGCAGGTGACATCAGCAGGAGTGGTAACATGGGCAAAGGGAAGTGCAGTGTGTGTGATTGGGCCATCAATCATTCCTCTGGAAACATACACACACACACACACACACACACACACACACACACACACACACACACACACACACACACACACACAGTCACACACAACTTTACATTTGACAGGACTGAGTATACAAATGCTACATGAATACTGGTTTTTACTATTGTTTTACGCAGTTATCACAAACACCACAGACACTATAGGGCTGAGGGCTACCAAAAGAAATGTCTAAAGTGATTGACATCTGCACATCATGCGATATTGGCCAATTGGATGTGTAGTGGGTGGGACAGGCCTTACAATGGAATTTTATCTGTCACTTTCTGTCTCTCTCTTCTCCACATCTCTGTGTGTGTATGTTTGACATATTATAGCATGTTGGCCTTGGATATGTGTGAGTATTCCTATCCAATATTTGTGTGAAGCATAAATGGTGTACAAATTGGTATGTGTGCACAGACATCTGCAAATGACAAATATGTATAGTCCACTGTGTGGTCAGACATGGGCTTCATTTCTCAAAGTGAAGGAGCATGCCCAGTATGACCTTCCGTATTGAATGTGTGAATCCATTCCAGGTACGTGGTACTCCAGTCCAGGGTTTGGTGTTCTCAACCTACAGATAAAAACCTTTTTCTGCAGATATCTGTAGATAGTTTGACAATATGGAGTCAAAATGGGTGACAGATAGAAGGATACTGTAACTATTGCTGTCTGTGCTGCTTGTGTTACATGGTTGGTGTTAGCAAAGATATTCAGACATATGTACTGTTTTACACTGTGATTTTTTGCTATTTGGTGGAAGAGATGAATATTGCTGGTCAACGCCTCACAGGTGTTGAGGAAATATATATGTGCTCACTGGTATGTGCTGACATGGCATCCAAAAACTGGTGGAGTACCCCGGATGCTGATGCCTGTGAGATCCCCATGATATCCCCAGTTGACCTTTGGAAAGTACCTGTGGCTAGTATTCTTAAGCCTACACATACATTGGTATCCACTGGAATGGGTTCCTCTCTGTTGGTTCTGTGTGTGAGGTGTGGCCGGCACAGCTCAACAATTTGCTGTAGAATGCTCAAAGGAGGGGTGAGGGAAGTGCAGTAAGTGTGAATGGACACAAAAGCAGGTGTCAACAAAGACTCACTCACCCTCACACACAAACACACACATTCGGCAGGACTACGATTCTAACTCCTACCTAGCTAGTTTGTTATACTATGGTATTATATAGAAGGATACTGTAACTATTGCTGTCTGTGCTGCTTGTGTTACATGGTTGGTGTTAGCAAAGATATTCAGACATATGTACTGTTTTACACTGTGATTTTTTGCTATTTGGTGGAAGAGACGAATATTGCTGGTCAACGCCTCACAGGTGTTGAGGAAATATATATGTGCTCACTGGTATGTGCTGACATGGCATCCAAAAACTGGTGGAGTATCCCGGATGCTGATGCCTGTGAGATCCCCATGATATCCCCAGTTGACCTTTGGAAAGTACCTGTGGCTAGTATTCTTAAGCCTACACATACATTGGTATCCACTGGAATGGGTTCCTCTCTGTTGGTTCTGTGTGTGAGGTGTGGCCGGCACAGCTCAACAATTTGCTGTAGAATGCTCAAAGGAGGGGTGAGGGAAGTGCAGTAAGTGTGAGGTGTGGCCGGCACAGCTCAACAATTTGCTGTAGAATGTCACTGTCCACCCTATAGCACTCCACTATCTCCAGCTCATGTAGCCCCTGGTAGGTTACCCTGGCCCTGGGTCTGTACACTCTTCTCCTTCTCCTCACTGTGGGTTGGTCATCAGCATTCACATCCTCACCACCCTCAGTCTCTTGCACATATTGATGTATGAGAGCAACTGCAGCCCCTAACATTTTGTTAGTTTTGTCAGGTAAAATTTCCCCTTCTGTGTACACCAGTGGTGTAGAGTTTTTGGGAAAAACTAGACTGGAAGGTGTTTGCATAGTTTATAGTAGTGTGCTAGGTTGTTCCATGTGTAATTGGCTGATTTTTGATACATTTCACCTGCCATCTATGCTAGTTCTCCTTGATTGCCTTCCTACTTTTTTCTTATGCATTATTCTTGTTTTTAAATCCATCCTTAGTTCATCAGACTATTGCTATGTTTATTATATTATTTATGTTTGTTATTCTGATCTACTTCATTAATAGCTAAAATTATCTATGTTTGTGCATCAGGACACTTAAAAGCCATTGCTCCATTTTATTTGATGCCATTTGTGTTGCATCAAAAGATTTGCCTAGCCTTCTCTAACTATATGTTGCTTCACTTATAGTTTAAAAGTGACTACAGTATCTTACGTGCAGAGAGACACAAAGTCATAAAATATCAGGATCTGCAGGCAGAAACAAGAGCAATGTGGAAGAAAGATACTCAAACAGTTCCAAGAGTGGTAGGAGCAACGGGTCTTATAGAAAAGAATCTACAATTGTATTTAGGTATGTTACCAATCCATGTAACCCCATATGAATTGTAGAAGGAGTCATTACTGAGCACATTGCGGGTTCTGCGAAGAGCACTTTTGGCTGACATCAAAGATTGAAACAATACTAATTTCATGAACTTTAGTCGTACTTTGACATAGAAATGGGGTCCATTCCTGTCATAGTATTAGAAACCCAAAATATTTGAAGAAACTTAAAAATCTCATGGTGACTTACCTTGGTCCTTTTTTTTTTTTTGGTCTGTGAATTTGACTTAAGTGAGTGGCAGACCATTTCACTAGTGCATCTAGCAGTTTTTTTTTAACTTATGGAATAACACTTTAAGAAAATACTTCTTATAATGTTTTTTTTTTCTCTTACAGGGAACATAATATACCTAGAACTGTTTTTCTAGACAGATTCTCAAAGTTTTTCATTCTGATTACTAGAGCTCAATTCCCTTATATAAGAAATTTAAATACACTTTTTTTTCCAAATTTTGATTTCCATGTTGGTTAAAACAGATTCATCGTAGCCGAAAATTTTCACATATGGTATCATTAACACATTTAGCTTCTCATATTGTATTGCAGTATTTGATTTTAAATATTTTACTTCCTATTAAAGATCTTTTATAACTGACAGTTTTTGTACACTATTTTCTTGTATCAGGGTTATGGTTTTCTGCAGAGACATTTTTTTTCTTTTCTTACAATATAATACTTTGCGTGATAGTCAGGATTTGCATTTTTGAAGAAAATAAATTTGTTAACTGATGCTAGAATGCTTTGGGGTTTGTTTAGAAGGCATTCAAATGAATTATTTTAAGAAACTGCTTTGAAAGTTAGAAAATCTTAATTTTTATCAGGTGTTCCTGTGTCATTTGACATAATTATATGAAATTCTATTAGCAACTAACCTTCTTTAATGAAGATGACAATACTAATTAATTTCTGAAGATAAATACTTGGATAGTCTGTGTATTTTTTTCAAAAGGGATATATCCTGTATCATAAGTGCTCAAATTACCAAATATTCATTCCACTGAATCCAACCCAATAAAATCCTTAAATTGTGAAGAAATGAAAAACAAAAATGCAAATATATACGTGTGTGTGTGTGTGTGTGTGTGTGTGTGTGTGTGTGTGTGTGTGTGTTTATAGCAAAACAGCCATGTAAAGCCCACATGTAAGAAGGTGTGCCTTCCATACCCCCATAACCTAAATAAACTAACTCTGAGGTTGCACAACCATACCTGAAAGGAGAATAATTTGAATTATGTTAAACAGCTTCATCTCTTCTACAGTTTTGTGATATTATGACTACAAAATAGTAAAACTCTACTGAAAAAGCGTTTCTAAATGAACTATAAAACAATGTTTCAATCAACATGAAAATAATTTGGCAAGAATGGAATTATGGAAATGGCAATGAAAGAGATACGCCTCAGAGAAATGGGATTGATAGGTTCATAGGTTCATAGATGGATACTGGGCTATTGACCCGAAGGTCTTTATAAGCCTAACCATGTGTACCCAGTATAATACTAGAGGAACCCAATATAAAGAATCTTGCCTAAACTCAAGATCTAACTTACCAATTACTGTCCATATCTAGGAGGGTCATAGGTGAAATTCCCGGCAAGAATTTATACTTTCCCATCCAGTCATCCAGGCTATGCTTAAACAGGGTCATAGAGGGGCTTTGTTTGATTTGAACTGGTAGTCTATTCAGAGGAGTGGCAACTTCTGAGAGAAATATCTCTCTCTCCAGCAGGTCCTACTTATGTCACAGGCCAGATGAAAGTCCCTGAAGCGTGTGACCCTTGTCCCATTTGACTTGTGGATGCGCAGCATTAACATTAGATTTGGATCCGAGATTGTTCTGTAGGCTAGGCACAAGTCTCCTATAAGTACTCTAAGTGGTCTGTACACTGCTGACTACAGTGATAGTGACTTTAGTCTGTCAATGTAGGACATGTGCTGGAGACCCTGAATTTCCTTGGTTGGAAATCTATGAGATCTCTCAAGTTGCTGCAGGTGCCTGGTAAGGTACTTACCAAAGGGAGAACTGTACTCAATTAGCCTGATGAAGGTTGAGTACAGGGGTGTTATGACTTCTTTCCCTCTTGAGGCAATGTCTTTGCTAATGAGCAGTGTGATGTAGAATGCCTTACTTACCACAGTAAACACATGGTGATTGAAGTTTAGGCTACAGTAACCTTGTGTTCCCAAGTCTCTCACTACTGAGTTGTTACTTAGGGTAGTGATAGCGAAGAGAAGACTACATTCAAACAGCAGTTGTAGGACCTACTAGATAAAGTAGTACAACATGAACTGGTGTTGATAATGGGTGACTTGAATGCACATATCAGAACAGACAAAAAATGATATGAAGACTGCCTGGGTCCACATGGGTGGGACAACAGGATTAAAGAAGGAGAGGCCATTCCAGGCTTCTGTCTGGCAAATGGTTTCATAGTAGCCAATCCATGGTTCAGAAAAAGAGGCAGTCATAAGAGTGGCCAACATGCAACTCAAATTGACTTCCTCCTAGTAAGGAAAGGGCACTAGAATAGAATCTGCAATTGCAAAGTTAACCCTGGTGAAACAGTCAGCCCTGAGCATAAACCACTGGTTGCCACAATCATCTAAAAGCAGTTGTCAGAGAAGGCTCTAAGGTCAACAAGGACCTGGCTGAAGACCTGGAATTTGACTGGGGAGAAAGTACTGTTGTAAGTGATCAGGCTCTAGGACCCCAAGATGAGGAGGAAATAGATGGAGTTGAAGAAGAATTGCAGTGCCTCAAAACAGCATGTGTGAGGACTAAAAAACAGATATGTTGCTGAACCAAGTATGGAAATAAGGTACATAAGGAAAGCTGGTGGTGGAATTCAGAAGTCTAGGAGATCATCAAAAGAAATAAGGAGTGCAGGAAAGAGTGGGAGATAGAAAAGACAGACCAGGCTCGGAAGGAATACTGATTGACTAAAAACAGGGTAAGAAAGTAGTTGCAATAGCAAAGAACAGGGCATGAGAGGCACTCTACCAGCTTCTGGGAAGTGACTTAGTAGGTGGCATAAAGAAACTGTATCAGGTTGCAAAGCAAAGACAGAAAGATAAAGAACCCCAACATAAAGCTACTGTTCAATCTCAGCCTTACTACAGGATATGTACCCAAAAAATGGCGTACAGTGTATAGTCATCCCCTTTGGCAAAAACAAAGTGCCCACAAATTACCACATAGGTGGTAATCCATTAAGTACGGAAGAAGTAATTAGGGACCTGGGGACCCAAGTTGATAGCAATCTCTCATTTGACAACCATGTGGCCAAAGTGGTTAGAAAAACCTTCTATATAGCCCACCTAATCATGAAGGGATTCACATCTAGATCAAGGAAGGTCATTGTGTCTCTTTACTCATCCCTCATCAGGCCCATAATTGAATACAATGCCCCTTTCGGGATGTATCTTACCAGACACCTGCAGCAACTGGAATGACCCCAAAAGTACCTCACCAAGAGGATCAAAGGGTTCAAACAGATGCCATATGCTGCCCGGTTAAAGAAACTCCAGCTCTACTCGGTTGCATACCGCCTGCTTAGAGGCGATCTGTGCCTGACGTATAAAGCCATGTCCAACCCGGAATTAATGGACATGCTGCACCTCAGAAAATCCAAATCCCATCGAGCTACATGCTCGAGGGACTTGAACCTCAGCAGTGAAATAAATAGGACATGCTGGAGGGACAGATTCATAACCCAGAGGCTCCCTTCACTCTGGAATAGAATCCCAGTCCAAGTTAGGCAGAGTCCCTCACTGACTCTCTTCAAAAGAAATCTTGATGAGTGGATGGGAGATCATAGGTTTACCCCAGGTATCACTTCGGTGTCACTGCTAAACAGAGGCACAGCAAACTAACCTTGAAAAAGGGTATAGTAAAACATTTAAAATGGGTGGCGAAAGCCAAACACACTCTGGGTAGGCTTACAAATGCCCTAGGGCAGATAGCCTAGTATGAACCTATGAACCTATAAGATAGTCAGACACCCTTTGTGATGTCCCTGCACTGGCCCAGTAATCAAGGAGCTTTAATCCTTAAAACTAACACCAGTGAGGGACATGCACATTGGGAGGATGACAAGTACACACACAGTAAAGTACAGTTTCCCTTCAGAGCACACAGAGATCACAGTCAGTCTGGGGCTGGTTTCTACCTCTCTCTCCAGATCCCCAATAAGATTCCCCACTGGCACAGCTATAAGGTTAAGATCTCAGCCAAGTGGTCAAACCAAATCTGCCAGCACCATCTCTGTCCAACTAGTGCTTTATGTCCTACAAACACACAGACACTCCTGGAGAAAGCTGGTCTGGTTCACTAGATATGCCAAGAATCACCAAAATCCACAGCCACAGTACCCAAATCTCCAAAAAAATGTAGTTGAAAGCAGTAGGTTAAAAACAGCACATTTATTGGTACGTAATCTGAATCACACCAAACAGCAGCAAACTATAAACCAAGCGCTTTCGCTCGGTTATTACCGAGCTTCTTCAAGGTTAAAAAATCTGTTATGTAGTCAGCCATGTTAAATACTAAATGCAACATCACATGACATACCTGCCCCCTCATGTGATCCATACCTAATCAGTTTCTTAAAAATACAGTGTGTGTAAACTTTCATTGAATGTTAAATATATATTCCAATCCAAAAATCAAACTCAACTTTAAATTTAGTGATGCCAGAAATGCAAATATGTAATATATTGACACATGTAAAAACACATAAAAAATAATAAAATAATAAAGTGAATAGTGATGAAATAAATAAATAAACATGACAGTAATAAATATTGAACTAAACCATGAAAATAAATAAATGTAACATCTTCATTACCAGTACAGCACAAGGTAACCAAACTAAGGCATTCGGCTGAACTGCAAGTACAACCAATACCAGTATGTTTAATGGGGAAATCTAAACAGTCTACAAGAACCCCTATTATAATCGTGCCCTTCTTAATTTGAGCACGCTGTTTATATTCAAGGCGTCATTCATGCCCGGTGATCTAATTGCGTCCAGTCTGAGCTGCCAAAACAATTCCCAATATTCCAACCTGGCTTCCCAGTTCCCTCCCCGTGGGTCGGGTGTCACTTGTTCTAGAATTGTAAACTTAATTTGCATGTTTTCACATAATTGTGAATGCTTAAAAAAGGCATTGGTCACTTTACCCTTACTGATATCATATTGGTGTTCATAAACTCTTTTTCTAAATTGTCTTTCTGTCTTGCCTACATAAAAACTATGACAATGTAGGCAGATTCCCAGGTATACCACTCCTTTGGTGGCACAATTAAAGTATTGTTTAAACTTATATCTAAAATTTCTGGAAGGGATAGAAATACCATCTTTGTTCAACATGAAGGCACATTGGTTACATGAACCACATCTATGGGTACCCTTCTTCATTCTAGTGGACTCATTCTCAACAGCCTTATTTTTCTCAAAAGTTCTTTCAAATTCGTTCCTCTTTTTCTAACGAAACCTGGCACTGAAGGGATAAGATGTTTTATATCTTCATTCACTGAAATAATGGGCCAATACTTTAAGATGACTTGTTCTATTACCTGAAAGTCTGAAGAATATGTATATGCAAAACTATTCTTAAATTTGGAGGTGTTGTTGTCTATCACCAACTCCGTACCGGCTGTCCCGGTACCTAGTAAAGGGTAATACCTGGATTCCCTGTTATCAGTAACTTCCTGAGCCACTCCATCAATCAAGTTGACTGGGTATCCTTTTTCTATAAATAAGCCACGGAGTGTGTTGGCTTCCTCCAAAAAATATTCAAAAGTGCTACACATTCTCAAGGCTCTAATCATTTGGCCCTTAACTATCCCTTTTTTCTGGTAAAAAGGGTGCCCACTACAAAAATTAAGGTATGCGTTAGAAAAGGTAGTCTTCCTAAAAAGTTTGGAATGAAAACAGCTGTTTGCGTAATCCTTAATTAATGTTACATCCAAATAATGTAAAACATCTTGGTCAATTTTATGAGTAAATCTAAGAAAATCAGTACATCCATTGATGTGTTCCAAAAACTCATTCAGGTCATAAATGGAGCCATTCTATAGTAGGCAAATATCATCTAAATATCTGGTATAATGTGTAATGAACTTTTTCCATGGTGTATTGAACACAAATTCCTGCTCCCAATGGTAGAGTACACAATTGGCATATAACGAAGCACAACATGCTCCCATCGCCACGCCTTTCTTTTGGCGAAAAAACTCTCCATTAAAGTAAATAAAATTGTTTGTCAAAACTGTGTCCATTAAGTCCACCACTAAATTGGTAACGTTGCTAGCCAACGTGCCATCATGTGTAAGGGTTTGCCTAAACCATTCAAGTCCTACTATGTGAGGGATACTTGGAAATAGGTCTATGATATCTATGGTTACCATGTATAACTCTGGACTAAACATCTGTCGGTTGATAACTTTTAAGAAATGCCAGGAGTCTTTGCAAATATGTGTAATTGGTGTTAGGACTCTTTTGGCTATATGATCTATAAATTTTGCTAAGGGCTCCGTAATTCTGCCTGCCCCAGAAACAATGGGCCTGAATCTTAGAGGGGCTAGGCCTTTATGTGTTTTCGGAATACCAAATATTATTGGTACCCTTGGTTTCATAACATGAAAGTAGTTGTATAGCTGCTCATTAATAGTGCCTTGCAAGAGGTGATCGTATAAGTAGTAACTAATTTTGGCATAAGCTAAATTAATTTCATTAAGGGACACCAGTTCATATTGTTCAACATCCTGCAACATTCCCTGTAGGATAAAATCGTAATCTAACTGGTACATTAGCACCACACCCCCTCCTTTGTCAGGTTTCATAACTCGGCATTTTTCCTGCTTTAAATTCTCAATCAACTGGAATTCTTCGATACTTAGGTTCATTGGGCACTTATTTTTCCTGTTTTTACCAGCTGTTCTAATTTCTCTTTCTACCATTTCCTCAAATATCTTAAGAGATGGGTGTGTGGGGGGGTTAAAGGTGCTGGTTCTGGTAAGGTCTGAGTGGGTATTAGGTTGACCCTTAAAAAATATTGAAAGGTTTAGCTGCCTAATAAACAATTTAAAATCTATCAGTGTCTTAGTGGTGTCAAAGGGACTGGATGGGACAAAGGTAAAACCTTTTGAAAATAAAGTAAAATGCTCGTCTGTAAGCAAGCAATCAGTGAAGTTGTAAATTGTAAAATTATCTTTTCTTAAAATAATTTTCTTGGTAGAGGCCTCTTCCATTGTTAATGGTAAAACATTACCAAGTGGTTCTATTTCTGTATATGATTCCACCCTTGTTTCTGATGTCCCATCCCCCTCACTCCCCTGTTGGGAGGGTGCTGAAAATCCTGGTAGGACTGTTTCCTGCCCCTCTCAGCAATTCTTTCACTCCTCCTGGGTGGTTCATTGTCAACCCTAACGCCCTTGTTATTACGTTCCACCATGTTATCCCCTTCCACAAACACAGTGTCATAGTTGTTCTTCCAACCACCATTTCTGTAAATAGGGTAGGCTAAGCCTTCCTGGTATTCGTGCATATCCCTGTCAAGTTTCTTAATTTTCCTATTTAAATCTTTTAAGCAGTGTTGGTCAACCTCATAAAAAACATTGTCATAGCTTCTTTTAACACTTCCAAAATCCACATCATTAGTAACATTTTGGTTAAGAGCAGTCAGCTCCTTCAATAAAAGTTCAGCCTTGGATTGATACTCCACAATTATTAGTTTCAACATATCTTTACCCGCGTTGTTAAAAATGTCACATAACTTGTCATACAATTCAGTCCCTGGGTGCACACAGTTAGGAAATTTGAATAAACGGAGACCTTTGGGAACCCTGTTAACCTGTATGCATTCATTTAAGTAGTCTATCTCCAACTGGTTGTTTTTAAGCGCATATAACTTGTCTCTAAACAAGTTAAAATTATTCTCAATGTTTCTGTTAAAATTGGAGTCCACAGTACCTTGCTGAAAATGAAACTGCTTTTCAGTCCATGCTCCAAAGTTAAAATCATTATTTGTGTCCCTTATATTGTCGTCTCTTCTGAGTTTACCACTGGCAACATTTTTAGTGGACGACGTACCACGTTGTGATTTGTCTCGTAAATGGTTACCGGAACTGACGTCATCCGCCCTGCCATTCGTAGCAGTTGGTGAAGAAGAAGTGACCCTATTGCGCTTGTCAGAAAGTTGCAACTGGTTGCCAGGCAACCCAAAACTCTGTTCAGCATTTTTTTTCTTTCAGTTGTTTAGTAAGTTCAGTTAACAGGTTCAAAACCTGTGTAAATTCAGCGCGGGTCACCGGAGCATTGTCAGTATCTTCTCTCAGTATCGCTGGGGTCTCCATAAAGTTGGTAGAATTGGTTCCTTCAGCCATGGAAAAAATAAACTCTGAATGGTAATAAATGTGAACACAAGACCAAGAATCACCAAAATCCACAGCCACAGTACCCAAATCTCCAAAAAAATGTAGTTGAAAGCAGTAGGTTAAAAACAGCACATTTATTGGTACGTAATCTGAATCACACCAAACAGCAGCAAACTATAAACCAAGCGCTTTTGCTCGGTTATTACCGAGCTTCTTCAAGGTTAAAAAATCTGTTATGTAGTCAGCCATGTTAAATACTAAATGCAACATCACATGACATACCCCCCCATGTGATCCATACCTAATCAGTTTCTTAAAAATACAGTGTGTGTAAACTTTCATTGAATGTTAAATATATATTCCAATCCAAAAATCAAACTCAACTTTAAATTTAGTGATGCCAGAAATGCAAATATGTAATATATTGACACATGTAAAAACACATAAAAATAATAAAATAATAAAGTGAATAGTGATGAAATAAATAAATAAACATGACAGTAATAAATATTGAACTAAACCATGAAAATAAATAAATGTAACATCTTCATTACCAGTACAGCACAAGGTAACCAAACTAAGGCATTCGGCTGAACTGCAAGTACAACCAATACCAGTATGTTTAATGGGGAAATCTAAACAGTCTACAAGAACCCCTATTATAAT
Source organism: Protopterus annectens (assembly GCF_019279795.1). Lineage (NCBI taxonomy): Eukaryota > Metazoa > Chordata > Ceratodontiformes > Protopteridae > Protopterus > Protopterus annectens. The sequence goes on from NC_056726.1 coordinate 902,198,461, forward strand.
CGTGCCCTTCTTAATTTGAGCACGCTGTTTATATTCAAGGCGTCATTCATGCCCGGTGATCTAATTGGCCCAGTCTGAGCTGCCAAAACAATTCCCGATATTCCAACCTGGCTTCCCAGTTCCCTCCCCGTGGGTCGGGTGTCACTTGTTCTAGAATTGTAAACTTAATTTGCATGTTTTCATATAATTGTGAATGCTTAAAAAAGGCATTGGTCACTTTACCCTTACTGATATCATATTGGTGTTCATAAACTCTTTTTCTAAATTGTCTTTCTGTCTTGCCTACATAAAAACTATGACAATGTAGGCAGATTCCCAGGTATACCACTCCTTTGGTGGCACAATTAAAGTATTGTTTAAACTTATATCTAAAATTTCTGGAAAGGATAGAAATAACATCTTTGTTCAACATGAAGGCACATTGGTTACATGAACCACATCTATGGGTACCCTTCTTCATTCTAGTGGACTCATTCTCAACAGCCTTATTTTTCTCAAAAAGTTCTTTCAAATTTGTTCCTCTTTTTCTAACAAAACCTGGCACTGAAGGGATAAGATGTTATATCTTCATTCACTGAAATAATGGGCCAATACTTTAAGATGACTTGTTCTATTACCTGAGAGTCTGAAGAATATGTATATGCAAAACTATTCTTAAATTTGGAGGTGTTGTTGTCTATCACCAACTCCGTACCGGCTGTCCCGGTACCTAGTAAAGGGTAATACCCGGATTCCCTGTTATCAGTAACTTCCTGAGCCACTCCATCAATCAAGTTGACTGGGTATCCTTTTTCTATAAATAAGCCACGGAGTGTGTTGGCTTCCTCCAAAAAATATTCAAAAGTGCTACACATTCTCGAGATATGCCCCCTTCCACCCAGACTATAAGGTAGAAATCACTGCCACCAAGCACCCTTTAACAGCTACTTAAGGCCCTTCCCAAAGGGTGACCAATTCTACTGTGCAATGTTACTATTATCCAAATGGTAAGTTTGTCCAAGAAGTGAAGGCTTTTTAGGAGTGGCCGGTACAGTATTACCAAATACATATGCAAGTACTCTAAGAGCTTAAATATATCTAAACAAACCTTGCCACAATTAAGAGTTTTAAATATTTTAATAATAAATAATAAAAGTACAAGACAATACTCAATAATTCAACACAGTGACAACAGAGTTCAGAATCACAGGAAATACTTTAAAACAACATTGCAGGACAGTTTCACATAAATACAGAAAACATCTAGACTGATCTTAATATTTTCCTATGTGTCTCTAAGAGAGATACTCTGAGATAGTTCTTAAATTAATAATACACATTACTGCTGGGTTAGCTAGATGATGTCACTATTTGACACTTTTGCCTTTACTTTCCAGGCCAACAGAAACCTAAAAGTTAGCACCTCAGTGTCAGTATACTTATTTCTTAGAAGCTGACACTTATCTCTTAGAAACTTGCCTGGAACTGGAAATATAAAACTGTTAAACAACTTTACATTCGAAACGTGCAATTACCTCTGTTTCCAGACAATAGGAAAACCTACAACTCGACATTGTGTCTGCTTTAAGCTGAAACAGAGATAACAGAGCCATAAACAATTGCCACTTATTTTCTTAGACTTTGCAGATTAACTCTGTATATTCCAGCCTTTACCATCAACCCATACATTTGCATAGGCATGTAGTTTATACATATTTCTGCGGTTGTGGTTACAATCTTGAAGCTCAGTGCAGAACAAATAGTTATCTTACATTTCTAAGACAAGCATACAAATCATATTATTATTCACAAATGACATAGAATTATTTACAAAATTCTAGCTGGCTGGGCTGGCAGCCTTCACACCGTTCATTTAAGATGCCAAAAACAACCTGCTCACCAGTCCACAAGAGGTCAAAGGCAAATAGAAAGGGTACTTCCAGTAGCTTCTAAATGGAAAAAAAAAACACAGAAGCTGTACTGCCCCAGATATAGCCTACACCGAGAGAAGAAGAAGATCCTCCCTTGAAGAAGTAAGAATAACACTAAGGAAAATTAAGTCATGGAAAACAGAAAGCTCAGATGAGGTCATAGCAAATATGATAAATATGCTGGATGAGATAGTGGAGAATTGGCTCCTGAGGGTACTCATAGCAGTGTGGAGAGAAAGATGTATCCCAGATGACTGGAGAATAAGCATACTCATGCCAATGTACAAAAACAAAGGGGACATCCACAACTGTGGGCAGTACAAAGGTATCAAACTCCTTCACATTGCATAAAAGTTCTGGAGAAGGTGACGGATAAATGCATAAGAAAAGTAGGAGAAAGTAAAATGGGAGACAAGCAGTTCAGATTCAGATCAGGATGCAGCACAACTGATCTGATGTTTGCAGTGAGGCATATAGTTGAGAGGAAACTAGTGATGAAGAAAGAGTCCAACTGGGCACTACTAGACTTGGAAAAAGCATATGACAAGGTCCCAAGAAAGCTGATTGGGCAGACATGAGGTGATTGGAGGTCACAAAAACATTGGTAGAATTAGTGCAGGCTATGTACAAAGATCCAATGACTCAATTATGAACATTATTTGGTCTCACAGAGGGGTTCCATGTAGGAGTGGGTGTGCATCAGGGTTCAGCCATGAGCCCACTGCTGTTCATACTGGTGATGGATTATATTAGCAAACAGGTCAGAGGAGACAGATCAACAAAATTGCTGTATGCAGATAATGTGGCATTACAGGCAAGAACTTCAGCAAAGGGTAGGGGAATGGCATGCAAAACTGAAGGAACATGGGATAAAACTAAATATAGATAAGACAATGGTAATGGCAACAAACTGGGGAAATCAGTAGAGCTGAAAATTGAGACAGAGGGAAAGATAGTGGAACAGGTTAACAGCTTCAGTTATCTATGAGGGGAGGCTGAGGAGAAGGGAAGTTTGAATAAAGAGGTCAAAGCTAGAATTAGAGGGGCTGCAGCTAACTGTCAATTAGTGTCAGGTGCAGTGTATGACAGAATAATGACACAGAAGCTGAAAAGTAAGATGTACAAAACAGTGGTGCAACCAGTATTACCGAATGGTACAAAAACCTAGCCAGTAAAGGTAGAGTAGATGAGGAAACTAGAGGTAATGGAAAAGAAGTGCCTGAGACAGGTGGTAGGACTGCATGACTACCCTGCTGAGTCTGGTCTGAAAGGCCATGAACCTTGATCAAATTATTTGATGTCAGCAGTAAAGATGTAGATAACAGTAAGGTTGATTTCACATTGCATATCATAACCTTGCCAGGTCATAGGACATCATCACCCATACTGTCTTCCACCTACACTCAGTATACTAGATGTACATTCCTATGTCACAGGAGTGTTTTTCAATGGGACTGCTGGCAGAACCAACACTACAGAAGGTGACTGAATAATACATGCACATCACGCCAGTGCCAGCTACAGTAAGACAGGGTTAATTAATTGTACTCCCCCTCATTGTAGTCCATACCACACAGACTAACAGAAGGCATCTGCCTATTGAAGTATGTGAATGACTATGACCTAGGAGCAATAGCCGACTCAGAGTGTTGTGGACAACATACAGAAGGGGCTTTGTGGGTGAGGTGTGTAACATATGGCCACAATCTGACAGCTACATATTGCATTGTCACCCCTATGTTAATAACCCTGTACCCATGAACAACCACCTAGGCAGCGGTCAACATAATGGACACTGTGTGTAAGGGATGCAGCTGGGCAGTTGTCTTTCCTGTGATAGCTACATCACCACACCTGTCAGGTAGTCATATGTGGAAACCCTAATCATGACAGGGTGCCATCCATGAATATAGAGATCATTGTCCAGCCATACACAACACTCAAGTGACCCATATCAGATCATATATTTCCTTTAAGGGGTATTGGCCATGTTCAGATGGCCTACACCAGCCTTCCCATTCCCCATCTCCACTATGTAGCATGATGCATACCCTGAATAAATCCATGTCCAAACCAGTGATGTTGGACATGCTACACGTACATATCCTGATCTCAAACACATACTTCATGGACATCCACCTTCCTAGTACTAGGATCACCACATGCTGGACAGATCCGTGTCCCATACACTTTACATAGTCCTGCCTTACTATGCATTCCTGTCCAGCAAAGCTACACATCACCCCCCTCTCAGACATGGTGTGATGACCGCATGGTAAATGTATCATTAACCCTGTGGATCAGTTATGTGGCACTGCTCCACCTGGCCCCAGAGACCCACCTGTCAGCTACAGCTAGGTAACCTTTCATCCTAGATTCATACATGGCCCAGGGCATGTAGCCTACTAGTTGACTTTGACTGTACATGCTATAGTTGATATCCATCCCAGCAAATACCATCTGGCTAGCTAGTGTCCCATGTGTATCACATGTGCAACACAGCTGGTACATGGCAGGATGTTGAACTGCTGCATAGTACCGTGTAGATGTATATGGCAGAACACGTACATGTAAAACCTTCCATGAGCAAGTCTGCAGGGTCACAGGTCATGTCCGTTAAGGCAGTGTAAGTCTTTATATGTGACATATACACAGCATCAAGGTCAACTGCATTAATGTGGACACATCCAGCCATGTGCTGATAGGTAGGAACACCAGTACAGGCTAACAGACATGCCCATATCAAGACAGCATCCACATGGAGTATGAGCAATGTAATCAGGTTACACACACTCATATATGGTGATAATATCCACTCACCATTGGGTGTCACATGTGTGTGACACAAACATGTCAGTGATGTCAGTGTCATGTAGATTTGCAAAGACAACTATTTAATCATAATAAATGTGATACACATGTATGTTCAGCTGTAGCTCTGTATGTCTCTGCAAGTTACTGTGACCTGTATCCATCATTATGTCTTCCAGGTATGCCGCGTGCAAGGCTACCCCCTTATACCCACTTGGAGGATGAAGCCCTCATACCATACCTACATGACAATCATGATGTCCTGTTCAGCCATGTGCTACAGGATGCACAGCAGCGGGATGCCCTGTGGCAGGAACTTTGCAGGAGGGTTAATGATGTGGGTGGCCACAATAGCACATATCAGCAGGTGCACAGTCACTGTACAGACCTCATTAGACAGGCAAAACAGCATGCAAAAGCAATCACCAGGGAACAAGTTGCAACAGGTGGTGGACCACCAACCCAGCCCCCACTCACACATACTGAGGAGCAACTGGCCCACTGATATTGTGGAGGTGGGTGACTCTCAACCACCGAGCCTGGAGTTGCTTGGTAAGTCACTACTGCACCTATAACAACTATATTCCATATAGTTGCATGTATCACTGTACAATATGTAATGTAACATCATATGCAAGGCATGTATACACACATGCCGCATACTATAGTATGCTACTCTGTGTATGCACACATGTGCATACACCATAGTATATTCTAATGTACTGGTGTATGTGTTAACATGCACATTGTACCCTGTAGCTATCATACAGGTGTGGATAATGCTCATACTGCTGTGTTACTCCTATATAGGTACATCTGGCATTCCACTGCAACAGCAGACCATTGCAGGTGAGACTGTTATTATTTATCAGGCATCTTAATACACAGATGTATCTGCCATGTGGCCATTTACCACATGTACACATAATGTATGGTCCTGCCACAATATAAAGGTCGAAGCTGCAATGCATCACAATGGCTACCCATGTGCAACACTTGCAAACTATGTGAATCACCAACATGAATCCTCACAAACTGTCATTGCTAGAGGTGTGGACAGCTGTGCATACAATGGTGGAGGTGCTGTTCACTGTAGGGACATGTACTACAGATCAGAACTACACATGTGGAGAATAAAAACAGTACTACACAGTGAGCTGGAGCCTGGCCAGCCCACAGGATTCACTGGTGTGGATCATAGCCCTGCTATGAATGTCACACAATGTGATGTGCTATCTTGACATGCCCATGACATCTAGTGACCTGGCTCCAACACTGCCTAACTATCCTGAAAAACATATCCCACATACCAAACATACCGCCCTTTGTCTGCATAATCCTGTCATCAGTGGAGCATATGACATTGATGGGTGTATGTCATATGGGACAACACAAACATGTGAAATAAACACCCGTCACAATAATTTGGCCAACACTTGTACACAAATGGCCATGGAGGATAGCCAGAGACATGAAGCAACACACACAGTAGACGTGATGTGCTTATGTGTACACCCTGTTGTACAATGGCTACACATGGTCCAACTATGGCCTTTGTATAATGGTTATATTTCAGATGTGGAACACTAGACATCCTACAGGCCTGTGCACATCTTGTGTAGGCGTGACATCAATCCACCACATAAGATGTGTTGAACATCTTAAGTGTGTCACGACATGACAGCAGTCACCTGTACAGTATCCACATCAGCCCACAGATACAGTACATTCCTCTTGCTGGTGTCGGACATCAATGTCATCCTTGCTCCTCATGTGTGTGTGTGTGTGTGTGTGTGTGTGTGTGTGTGTGTGTGCATGTGCGTGTGTATGTGTGTGGTACACAGATGCCATGTGAGACATGGTATACCGATGAGTTTGCCATGTCTGACCATAGTTGCCAGGCAACAGCAATATGGTTGCAGATGTGCAGGGGTGTCAGCCGTATACCCTTCAGTGACCTGTGTCACACATTCCACATTATGGTTTAGTGTGTGTACACCTCAGTGACATGGGGTCACATTTCACAGTATATATGTATTGTATATGAACACAGTCATGGCTATGAACTGTGTCTGTAACTCCCACTGTATAGCAATAGAGATGCCTCATGACTCCCTGCAATGGCCATGCACATCAGCTAAATGTGCAGTATATCTGCAGGGTGGACAGACAACACTGCATTAGCACACCATTACCCCACTGTATATTTGACAGAACACCATCGTGTTAAACATGTATGCATGTCATTGCACACGTCAGCAGATCACAAGTCATACTACATGTGATTGTCAAGGTCATATGCCACACATCAGGCAGGTGTACTGTTAACCTGTACTGGTCTACATAGTGTAACACAGGGATGTATGCTAACTACTACTATGTTTGTGTAATTTGCATGACTTTCGCTATGACACATGCATGCTGTTGTGTGCAACCAAGGGATGTATGATAACTACCATTATTATTGTCTGTGCTGCATGCCGTCTGCCGTATCACATACATGTTGCATGCCTTCTGTCATATCACATGCATGTTGGGAGCCATAGCATGTGTCTGTGTGTTTGTGTGTGTGCGTGTCTGTGTGTGTGTGCGTGTGTGTGTGTGTGTGTGTCTGTGTGTGTGTCTGTGTGCCTGTGTGTGTGTGTATCTGTGTGTGTGTGTGTGTGTGTGTGTGTGTGTGTGTTTGTGTGTGTGTGTGTGTGTGTGTGTGTGTGTGTGTGTGTGTGTGTGTCTATGTGTGCGTGTGTGCGTGTGTGTGTGTGTGCGTGTGTGTTTGTGTCTGTGTCTAGTGTATAGATTGTAATGTACAGTTCTTGTCTGCCCCTCACTGGTGATGTAGGTGAGTTGCCCTCCTGCGATCCATCTGATGTTAGTGTCCCCACAGACTCTAGCAGTGATAATGAACATATGATTGAGGCACAGGCAGGGTTGTCAGGGGCTGAATCTGTGCCACTGGTTGCTATTCCACCTATATCTTCCTCATCCCCGCACACAGATCCCATGCCTACACGTACCCCATCACCAGTGGCCATAGAGGAAGGACAGTTGGCATGTGGTAGCTTGGAACAGGAAAGTGTGGGGGCTATGGAAGGTGTGCCTGCACACCATGGTGTCAGCCAACTGACTGGTGATGCCCCCACAGGTACATGGCCAGTGCTGCTCATAGGAGGACCTCTGGCCAATATGCCCCTGCAAGACAGAGTGCAGCAGCTGGTGTCACCAGACACATGTTTCACGCTGTACTGGAGGCACAGACACGTGCTGAATGGCACAATAGAGAAGATCAGAGGCTTCAGAGGGCTGCTGTCTGTTCTTTAAACAACATCCAGGCAATGGTAAGTGCTCAACAGCAGATTGCTGAAGCTTTGGATAGACAGTTGGGTGACATGGTTGGAGTCCTTGACCATGGCATGACAATCTGCGAGCATGAGCTGTCTGTGTTGGAACATCTGGTAGGAGTGAGGTGATGGGCACGTGGATGTAGGCCTGCTACATCACCTGTTTCAGGTCTACATGAATGAGCTACCTCACAAGTCCGCTCCCATAGTGGCCATAGCAGCAGCAGTGCAGCTGGTGCTGTGCTGTCCACACCATGACACAGCAGGCCACGTGCACATGGCACTGCATGGTCCCAACAGGGACACAGTTCCAATGGAAAAGTGTCATCAGACAGTACCCAATCTGCACCTCTGCCTGGTAGTGACCGTGTGACCCCTGGCAGGCACATGTCATATGTCCTTGGCCGGACACCGTGAACTGTAAAACCTGGCCTGTACAGTCCACAGCTGTCAATAATACCCCTGTGTAGGCCAGACACATGCCAGAACTATGTGCATACATAAATGCACACACCGGAAACATATGTAGGGCACCGCAACACACACATGCATAACATCCACACGCCCAATAAGATCAAAGGCTCTAACCCACACACATGATGTCATCCAATGGTGCAGCCTAGGCCTCCAGCAAACATTATCACCCTGTGCATATGATGATGACTGTGCCACATCCCTAACATCCATACCATCGGTGCAGGGACATGCTTATATGGTCTGATGCACAGGGTGAACAGACTAGGAAGATAAGTGTAGTTTACAATTGTTGAGTACTGTTGACAGGCAGCAGACATACCATGTACTACAAGTGTACAATGCATTTCGAACTGTTAACTGTATGCGTCTTGTGTAACAACAGTAACTGCATGTTGGTCATGATGCTCTGCTTGCCTCCTTCAGGTCTAATTGCATGTGCCGGTGGATGTCATTGTTTGCAGTTAGTGTCCCATATGTCAATGTGGACTACTCACAGGTATGTATGAATATACCAGCATGCACCTTGTAGCTGCCACATCACAGTGAGAAAGTCCCACGTTCCAAACACATCTACTGATCCAAGAGCATGATAGCTATGTATTAAGTTACTGTGGCTACAGACGTGACATCCATACTGGGTGACATCACAGGTACAGTTACATGGAGTGGTGAGGTAACAGAATGGTCTAGCTGATTACAAGGATAGAGGCCAGTGGGAAGTGTAATGCCTCATTGGGAAGCAGTAATACATGTTGCCATGACAGGATGCCAACACACAACTGCACCCAAACACTCAGGTATTGACACATGTATTCAGTGACACAGTAATACACCCACGCACTCACAGTTTCACTGACACAGTAACACACACTCACACACAGTTGCTACTTTTGAGATGAGGACCTCTGCCTATGTGCAAATCATCATTACAGTACTGTGCACCTACATGACATGCCACAGAGAATACACATGTACAGGTAGTCAGTATGGCCTAAGATCAGGGACATCAACACGGATAGTAGATTGCATCGCCTGGATGGGGTGAGGGGTCTTATCAGTTCAGTATGGTAACATAATTCCTCACTCCAGAGACCAGACAGCCATACACACACACACACACACACACACACGCACACACACACACACACAGACACACACTGTGGCATTCACTATTGAATACACCTATGTCACGCACATACAGATACCTCACATTTTTGAGATACACGACCCTGCCTATGTCCTACTTTCTACATTGCAGTCTGTACAGATGTCTACACTAGTGTACAGGAGAGTGAGTAACAATTGAGATGTATTCCCCACCATACGTGACATATATGGACACACACGCAACCACACATGCCAGTACTGTGAATCAAACACCTGCCTAGCTCATGATATGTATGACAGACTTACAGCAGTATTGCACGCATTACAAAGTGTAACGATGCTTCCTTTGGCAACAGTGCTGATATATGCACATGGGAGGTCTTAACTGTTACAGGTGTCAAGTGATTTACCTTCGGTGTCACCCTAACCACTGTCTATGTTGTGTGTTATGCCCATCAATTAATGAAACCATTGCTTACCGGTTATACAGGTTATTGTAGGACCACTTGTGACACACCTGTGAGCTGTCCTCAGCAAATATCCATCTGCAAAGATGCCCCACCACTTAGTTATTTCCACATATCTGTCCATACCTGAGGTACATCTTTCTGTACATTCAGCATATCACCATATACAGTTGGCAATGTTGAGGCTGCATTGCAACTGCATGATGTACTAAGATACATGTCACCTGCATACATCAGCAACTGCACATGCATGGTATCTGAATGTACACCACTACATGTACATGTGTGTAGGTCCTACAATCCTGTCATTTGGGCATGTTTGTAGGCATTGCAATTGGTGGACATGTGTAATGACATACATGACACATGGACTGTTGTATGATATGATAGGTGTAATGAGTGACCGGTACAGAGGGAATGTTACCTCTGTCAACATTAATATCACACCTTATGAACTATTTGCATTCAGCAGCCATGGACCTACATTCCATGTGCATGTGTGTAATGGCTGTAGCCACCTCTCTGCACAAAGGACAACAACAGCTATGCTATTTACATGTATGTTGTGTGTGTGTGTGGCATGTACATATCCAGGGCAGGTACATGTATGTCATATCCAAACATGAGTGTGTGTACTGGTGTACAGCAACAGTCATCTGCTAATGTTGCAAATAACCAAGGGCCCCTGGTATGTGTACAGCTGACCTGGTTACAGACAGTGGTATCATTGCATTGCATAACACATGATGCAACTGTGTCAGTACATGGGTACTCTCTACAGTTGATGTAGAGCTTGGTACAGTCCACTGGTCTAGGGTCACATGGTGGTGTACTCTTATATGTCCTACAACATGTATGGATGTGTGTTGATGGTCCAAGGGCATGTTGGTGTCTGAGGTTTACATCCTAGAATGCAGCATTTGACACTGTGTCCTGCACCTGACTCATCTGTGCCTTTCGTGGGGATACCGGTCAGTACATGTGAATGGCCTCTATGTATGTGGGGACACCACCACCTGGAGTGGTCCGTACCTGTGTTATGGCCCACATGTCTGGTTCTGAGGTATATGGTGGTAGTGCTATTGTGCACTACAGAGCCTTCAGCCAGGTGTTCATCACTGCACAGATGTCAGTACTCCCCCATTGTTGGATCTACATTGAGCAGCAGTGATTATGGACACTACACATCTAGCACTGGTTAGCATAAGCATACAATGCAGTTGTCCTATAGGGGTCAGCGTGTTATCCTGTGATTAGGACATTTGCCTTGGAATGACACTATATGGGCAAATGCGACATGGATATTATCCCCACTCCCTTGAATCATGGATGCATGTGATATGTGTCAAAGGCCTGTCTACTATCAGTCATATCATCCCAGACTGACAAACACTGGAGAACCTCATACTTACAGCAGGACATTGGATCATTGTGTTGGTCAAGCAGTTGCCACTTCTAGCAAGGCTCATTGTGTTGGTCCAGCAGTTTCCACTCCTAGCAAGACATCACTGCGAGTGGTGGTATTGTGCTTGGTATAGGATGGCACATCTAAGGTGACGGACAGCAGGAGACATTGTGTAAAAGACCGGTGTCAGATATATGTAGAGCAGCGTTCCTGCTAACAATGACAACTACTAACACCAGACCCCATTACAATGTGTTCTTTACGTCTAACTGTAATAGCATGGCCTCTGTGGCCTTCCGTGTTTAGATTCAGAGTGCATCCCAAACAGCCCTGTACTACTAAGTGTATGAGCATGCCCAATATAGCCTTGTGTAGATGGAAACATAGTGCATTCCGAACAGCCCTGTGCTACTAAGTGTGTGAGCATGCCCAATCACACCTTGTGTCGGTTATGTGCCTTTGTGTATGGGCATGGCCATTGTAACCCTGTATAGTGATAGTAGTAGTCCATTCCACAGATGGGCATACTCCAGGTCAGGATGGATTCCTACTTTAAACACATAGGTTCACAGGTATGTACATCTTAACTGCCAGCATCCCTGTTGATGTCCGCATTCCTAGAAGGTCATAATGACAGTCTTGAAATGTGTAGTCTGTATGGTGCGACTCGTAACTATGCACAATTGTAATAGTGATCTGTAGATAGGCAGGTGTTCTGTTCCCACCACTGGTGTGTGTGTGTTTGTCCCCATCTGTCTAAGGACTGAATAATGCTTTTACACTGCTCATACTCCATACAATTCTTATGCCCACCTTTAGCAAGGTTGATAATGTCACCCATCTACAAATACACCTCTGTGAGTACTGTAACCCAGCAATTTGGGTAGCGCGTTCTGTAACTGTGTAATGCTGTAGTGTGCTAAAGTACTTAGGTTGGTGTTCTAATCCCAGACATGCCAAGTGTGTGTGTGTGTGTGTGTGTGTGTGTGTGTGTGTGTGTGTGTGTGTGTGTTTGTCCCCATCTGCCTGAGGACTGAATAATGCTTTTAGACTGCTCACACTCCATACCATTCCTATACCTACCTTTGGCAGGGCAGATAATGTCACCCACCTACAAATACACCTCTTGGAGTACTGTAACCCAGTAATCTGGGTAGCGTGTTCTGTAACTGCGTAATGCTGTAGTGTGCTAAAGTACTTAGGTCGGTGTTCCAATCCCAGACATGCCAAGTGTGTGTGTCTGCCTGCATGAGACAAGTACAGTGCTTTGTAGAGTATGCTCTCTCTATGCAAATCACATGACCACCTTTGTCATTCCTGCTGTTGTCACCCACCTAGGTATACACCTGTAGGCATGCTGCAACCTAGTATTCTCCGTAGCGCGTGCCCTAAAAGCATATTGCTGCAGTGTGATACAGTAGGTAGGGGTTTGTATACAGGACATGGCAAATGTGTGTTTGTCTGTCAGGGCATGTGTAGAGGTGGCTGTGAGTGTCCTACCATTGGACATGTTGGGGAGTGGATTTTGTAGTTTTCCTATATGGTGTCCATCTTATTACACATTGGCCACCTCATGAGGAGTACAGCTGTCAGTCAGCCACAGGATTGTGTTGGCAAGCCATACCCCTACATCTGGCAAAAGGCCTGGTGAACAAAGCATGCAACCCTAATAGTACCCGGTATATGTCCCACACCCATGTGCCATGCACAAACAAACTTGTCTAGGATATCCCGCTATGTTGCTAGTACCATGCACATTGATGACAGATAGTAGGCATGGTGTGAATGCAGTGGCCTGCAGAGGACATGGCACTCTGTACAGTGATACAATAGGCATATATATGCGGACATTGTGCCTTCACTATGTTCCACACTGGATGCCTGCAACATATGTAGTGCCATCAAATGGAATCCACAGAGGCCATACAATGCTGTACACATGTGCCCTGCATGGATCCATGCCACTGACACCACGGAATACCTTTATCATACTATCAATGCAGGTGCAGGGTCGACCTGCTCACTATAAGATTTCACCACACTAGGCCAGTATTGGTATATCGGGGGATAACAGGCTGTGTACACAACATGTGCCTGCCAAAACAGGCACACCTGTACATGTCACTGTACAGTATTGTGGGACATGCACATCCCAGACAATGTCCATGTGAAGGACTATCAAACACAGACGTGGCATGCATTGCAAAGCTATGGCCATACACATTGGCAACCAGGATGTCAGGGCAGATCATGCAGTACCCACCTGTGTGGGACATTGCAGACACTACACCCCTGCACTGCACACCATTGTCAGGTGACGTGATGCCAAGGATTACCCCTCACTCAGCCTTGTATAGCCATCTTGCACAACCAACCACTACACACCCATGAAGCAATGCATACATGCATGCCAGTACTGGCACCTTGTGTCTGCATGTGGGTTATGATGCTCCCAACCACAGTCACTCCCAGTATAACCCTCAGCATGCCAACAGATGTCAAACACTTTCACATGCCCTAGCCCATAGAACCTCCAGATATCACCTGTGGTGCATGTAGTCCTGTGCATTCCTGCAGTGTGGCAGACCAAGTAGTTAGGTTGTGTATTTGTGGCCCTGGCAAAGAGTGTCAATGTGTGTCCATTAGAGAGTGTGGTTGTGGTGACAATGACATCCGTTCACATGGACAGCCATGTGTGCCACACCTAATGTATGTCTACTATATCTCTGTTGCAGATGTCACTCACCTACACACATATATGTTCTTACAGCACAGCAACATGTTACCTTTGTGGCACATGTAGTAATGTCATGCACATGTAATAGTAATGAGTAGTCAGTTAGGAGTGACCCCTGTGCTGTTAGGCGTGTGGCAGATGATGCTTAGGGTTAAGTCACGATGCTTAGGGTTAAGTCTCCAAGCCCTTCCCTGGTGTACTTTGCCTGTCCCACCCATACACTCTCTGGTGGATGTGAAGGAGTACACCTGCTCAGCAGCACCATGTGTATTGTAAGTGATGGACATGGTCAGGTGATGGCCTCTGTACTTATTGCAGTCCTCCTCTAGCTGATTGCATGTGGAACAGCTGTGATAGTGTTCCCATAGTCATCCGCATGATAAACACTATCTGCTACTTTAAGGGATATCTGCTACTTTAAGTGATTTCTGCATTTTACACTGTTTATTGCACTTTAAGTTACTAATTGTTGCAAATTGTTTCTGTAGGCTACACACTAAAGTGCGCTAGCCGATTTACAGCATTTACAGCATTTACTGTCTGTTTTTTTCCTTATCTCTGTAATAAAACAAAAAAATCTCTTGTTTTCCCACCTTACTGAACTAGAGTAGTCCAGTTTCAGAGTTGCTGATCCCTGGGCTTTGTTTTTAGTTCCTGTTACTGATCCATTGCCTTATTAGGAAGGAGGGAAGTTTCTTTGCTTACCAGTGGGAGTGGGAAGCACTGAGCAGCCTTTTTGTCCGATTTGGTGAAGTTTCAGCCAGAAACTAGTAGTCCATTGCTCGTTTTGGGCCAATTCCTAGCTCCCTTCAGCCCCCTGCTATAAAACACGCTAAACGCGCGTTAGGAGTTGCCACTGTTGCACACAAGAGCAGCGGTGGTTAAACAAGGTTAAACTATTCGGGCCATCTAAATTCCACTCTTCAAATTTTCCCTTAGAACTACCTTCCCCGAGCTGTACTGCTGATCTAACCAGCATATCCTATAACTGAAAAGTTCATCTCTACTTGATTCCCAAGTAGACTATTCTCTATCTGTAAAGCCTAGCACTTACTCCTACAGTACTTGCACCTTGATAAAGCACTCTTATTATAGATAGTACCCCACCAGCCTAAAACCCACTTCCCCCGGAGTCCTTTGAAAGTCTCTTTATCTACTACTTCTAGTATGTCGAGGGATCAGTTGCTAGTGTCCTCTCCAGCTCAACTGGTGAACCTGGGAATATTGAGGCAATGTTACAATTGCCTCATGTACACAGACAATCCTCTCCTTCTCCCACAAAACACAAATACATGCGAGAGATGCAACTATACGGCCAAACTGGAGGCTGAGCTCTCACAACATAGGACTGGCAAGACCAGACAGGAGGGGAAGGTAACCACACACAATACATACCCAGTCGCACATGGTACCATCACAACTTCAAATCATACACATACTCAACAAAGACATACTCGGAGGCTCTGATCAAAAATTTACCAAAACAGCAGAGGCCACCAAAGCAGACACCCAAACAACTACCACCTCACGACCCAACACATGCAACACATAGACCACACAGTCAGAGTGTCAAACAGTCACAGCCCTTAAGGCCAAACAAAATGCCAGACACACTTGTCATTGGTGATTCCATAGTCAGACACACTGACGTCCCGCCACCAGACTGAGTAAGGAGAAGGTCACAGTAAGCTGCCTGTCGGGCTCTAGAATCCGCCACATAATGCAAGCACTCAGGTCTCTCAACAGCAGGTACAAGTACGACTCAGTCATTGTCCACGCTGGTGTCAACGACCTGAGATGTACCTCCTTGGACTACATGAAAAGGGACATCGAGGAGCTCTCTGATTATGTAGCCCAGGCAGGTATGACCTGACCTTGAGCAGTATCCTACCTTCACCTAGAATGATGCCACAATACAGTGATAAGATGATCAGCTTTAATAATTGGCTTAAATTCTGGTGTCATTCAAAGGGGATCCAATGTCTGTCTGCCTGGGATGACATGCTGGACAAGCTGGCTTTCGCAAGGCGGCTTGCACCTGTCACCCCTGGGCTTTCGGATATTGGCAAAGGCTCTTGCCACCCCCATAGTGCCTTTTTTAGGCAAGGTTCAAATTCTAAACCTACCACCCTAGAACACCAAAAGGACAAAACTAAGGGTAATGCTGCTCAATGCCAGAAGTCTCAATCTCAAGATGCACGCACTGAGGCCCTTCTCAATATGGAGAACATCGATGTCTGTGCTGTGACAGAAACCTGGTTCAAGGCTCCTGAGAGCACCCCAGCACTAACAGGTTTCACCTCATATCATGCATTCCGGCCCCAAAATCCGGACAACACCAAGAAAGGAGGGGGGTGTCCATATTCAATAAGGACACCCACACCTCAAGGTTGGTGGCAACGCACGATGCATCTGAGACCATCCAGGTGCAATTAACCATAGGCAAGACTGCTCTGCAATTTGTAGCATGTTACAGGCCACCCTCTCAAACTCAGGAACCTCACATGGCCTTCCTGAAAACATTGGAGGGGATAAATGTATCTCCAAACACCATCATACTAGGTGACTTCAACTACCCTAATATAGACTGGGAGCACTACTCAAGCCCGAACACTCTAACCCAAAGATTCCTGGAGTTCATAAACTCAAATGCTATGGAACAAGTCACCATCCCCACAAGAGGAAAAAACATACTTGATCTCATCATCACGAACATGGGATCAAAATGTTCAACACCAGAAGTATACCCCTCACTGGTGAGATCAGATCATAAACTAATCTCGCTGGAGGTCCTCATTCCGCCCCCACCCGGAAAAAAAAAGACCACAGTGAAAAACTTCTCAAAAGCCGATTTCACACTTCTAAAAACTAGTGTGGTCTCCTTTTAAGGCCCCTGAGCCAGTGGTAAACATTACTCAAACCGCTGAATCACTTACAAATGCCTTCTACCAGCACCTACAGGACTGCATGGATCAGGCAATCCCAAACAAAACTAAGACTCTCTGTACCAAAGGCAAGCGTCCAGTCTGGTGGACCCCAGCCATAAACAAGCTCTACAACAAAAGGAGGAAGCTACTACAAGATAGAGCAAAATCCTTGAAAGGTAAGACACCTTTGATCATTATAAGTAAAAACTAAGAGCTCTCATAAAATCATCCAAGGCAAATTTTGAGAGAAAATCGCCAAGGACTCTAAAGACAATCATAAGGCCTTCTTAGCTATGTTAGAAACCTAGGAGGAAACTGCCAGATATGCTCAGAATTAGTTCAGAATGATGTGTAAATTACTGAACCTACACACATTGCTAACATACTGGCTGACAGGTTCAGTGCAAACTCCCCCTCCCCAAAAGGAGAGATATGCATTGCAGAGGAATGTAGCCCCCAAACATCTCCAAGGCCCAGGTGAGAACTGCCCTCACTAAGGGAAAAAACACAGCATCGATGGGACGGGATGGTGTCCGCGGCTGTGTGCTTCATGAACTCAATGAGGAATTAAACCCACAGTTAGGACAGCTGTTTAATCTTAGCCTCACCTCAGGATATGTACCCAAGGAGTGGTGCACGGCGACTGTGGTCCCACTTCATAAGGGCGGTGCCTCCACAGACCCTGGAAATTACCGCCCCATTAGCTTGACAAGGCTTATCTGCAAAGCCATGGAGAGGATCATAATGGAACTCATAAATAAAGACATAGGGAACTTGCAGACTTTGGATCCAACCCAGTTTGGCTTTGTCAAAGATCCTGCCTCTTAAACTTGGTTGACTTTTTGAGACAGTCACCAAGGCCATTGATGAGGAAAGGCAGTCCATACAGCCTACCTTGACCTGGCAAAGGCCTTCGACACAATACCCCACTCAGGTATCATCGAAAAACTCATCAGCTTGAATGTAAACCCATACATCACAAGATGGGTTGCAAACTGGCTAAGTGACAGAACCCACAGGGTCAGAGTTGCTGGAGCCATGTCAGACTCAAAGCCTGTCACAAGTGGTGTCCCACAGGGCTCAGTCCTGGGTCCACTCTTGTTCGGCATCTACTTTTCTGAAGTACAAGCAAATACAGGAGGGTTATGGCTGACAAAGTTTGCAGATGACTGCAAACTGGGCGCCATAGTCCAAACACATCTGACACAGATATCCTCCAGAAGGGCCTTACAGAAGCGGATAACTGGTGCCAGAGCCATGGCCTGAAGTTAAACGCCAAAATGCATAGTCATACCCGCCGGGAAAAACAAGGTTACCCCTAGCTACCATATAGGTGGCAATCCACTGAGCACAGAAAAAGTCATCAGGGATCTGGGGACCCAAGTTGACAGTAGCCTGTCGTTTGGCACTCATGTTGCTAAAGTAGTTAGGAAAACCTTCTATATCGCCCACCTGATCATGAAGGGATTCACATCTAGATCAAGGGAGGTCATCTTCCCCCTGTACTCATCACTCATTAGACCTATGATTGAGTACAATGCCCGTTCGAATGTATCTGACCAGACACCTGCTGCAGCTTGAAAGGCCCCAAAAGTTCCTCACCAAAAGGATAAAGGGTCTCAAAATATGTCTTATGCTGCCCGACTGAAAGAACTCCAGCTCTATTCAGTCTCATACCGCTTGCTCAGAGGTGACCTGTGCCTGACATATAAGGCCATGTCAAATCCAGATTTGATGAATATGCTTCACCTCAAAAAATCTAGATCCCTCAGAACCACAAGAGCGGGAGACTTAAACCTTGACACGGTTATAAATAGAACATGCTGGAGGGACAGATTCATCACCCAGAGACTCCCTATGCTGTGGAACAAAATCCTGGTACATGTGAGGCAGAGCACCTCGCTGGCCTTGTTCAAGAGGAATCTTGACCAATGGATGGGAGATCGCAGATATACCCCAGGGATTACTTCAGTGTCACTGCTTGACAGAGGCACAGAAAAATGATAAGCATAGTTTTTATTCAAACTAAAGGGGTGGAGAAAGCCACATAACTATGGGCTAGGCTTATAAATGCCCTTGGGCAGATAGCCTAGTAGGAACCTATGAACCTAAACACAGTATACTATCTAGGGAAAACATGTTGATATTTGGCCATGACAGTCGCTGTGAGTGGTACCTGGATGTGGTGTTCTGACATGGCATCACAGATGATATCTGGATGTACCTCAAACATTATACACAGTGGGAAATAGCCTAAAGACAAGAGGGTGATGTGCCACACATGACTACAGCATGTAAGTATAGCTATGCTGCATTGAGACTACTGCCTGTTTAACATGTGTGTGGTAATGGCTATTCTGTATGTTTTAATACAGACATGACAGTACTCTGTTCATGAGGGACCCCATCTGTAAGGCCATCTGTGAACTGGCCAGTGTGTGCAACCATTTGTTTCCTGTGTTACACACTGAACACACATCTGTGCACAGCAGAAGCATAGTGTGAGGACTGCAGATAGTACATGATGATAGGGATGTGTTACTGCCATCGCATCCCTGACTGGACATGTGTCATATGAAACAGTGGTATGACAGACACTGTCTGGGGTTCCCAGTGACAAGCCAATAATAGGCAACTGTTCATAGCTGCGGTCACACATCTACTACACATTGTATAGATGGCATGCAGTATATATGCATGAGTTGTACTCCCTCTACAAATGTATACCATCTGTTGTGTTGGGTTAATGGTGATATCTATGCATACTGTTGTAGGTAATCCTGTATGCTGGTGCCTATCACTAAGCCATATGTGGGTTTAAACTGCAATGTCATAGGCTGAATGGGTTGGGAGGTCCCGGCAGAACCTCCTGTCCCACTTCAGCTGACCATGGCACCGGGCACTGGCACATCTGGGGCCCAGCCTTGGACATCAGCCTCTGTTGGCTCTGCACCACCTTCTGTCCACCCTGGGAGCAGGACCAGACAGGTACATGTCTGCTGTTTTGTGGTCCAGGACTTGTTGCCATTAAGGGGTTCCGAAGCCAGATACGCAAGCTCAATTGTGGAGTCACATTTACAGGGTGATGCTGCCCTTCCTGGACAGCCCCCAGCACTGGCTCCTTTGCAGCTGTTTAGGTGCAGTGGCAGCTGCCCATTGCTGGGGACCTCCATCCCACTGTTCCCATGGCCTTGTGAATGCCAAACACCCATCCCTGTCTGGGGTGTATCCCCCCACATGTGTCATATACCAACCCTTTATGCTGTCATGTTTGTGATTCTACCCTACCTATCCTCCACGGCCATACCTACACTCCTTCCCCTACATCCGACCCTCACCTACGGAAACATAAGGCCAATTGGCTCCTAGAACAACATCTGCCCTATACGTAGCTATCCATTTCACACACGTGCCCACTGGACACATGTAACCCTTGTAATATACATCACAACATACTCCTGTTATCCTCACCCCTGTCCCTCAGGCGCATGAACCTGGTATGCACGTCACTCAAAAATGGTCCAGGTACACGTGATGAGGATGACCCCATTGTACACACAACACTATCGGTCCCTCTCTGGTTACCCCATTTACCGTTATTATGATGATGGTGTTGCACACAGCACCTTGCTAGAGTACTGTTCACACATAATGATTGAACAGGTACTGTTGTGTTAATGTACATTACATGCACAGAGTGATGTATATGGCCAATGTACAACTATTTGCGTATATGACTGACACATCTGTCTGAGGGAGTCTTGAGATCACATAGAAAAACACCACTACATAATACAGGCATCGCTGGTGTTTCCCGTTTCATTCATTTGTAATGCTTTGTTGCCACATGGTATGTTCCTGATATATCTCTATATATGTATGTACCTATATGCTGGACATAAACACTCACATGCACTTCTACATGATAGGATACATTCCTATACTGTTGAATGACTGTGAAAATAATCAAGACATAGAAAATGTCCTGAGATTACTGGACAAACTTATATCCTATGTTTCTTTAATAGTTGCATAAAACGGTTATTTTATATATGAACCCTCTATATGTTATGTGAAGTAGCAATTCAAATGTTAGTAGAATAAGCTTTTATTTGTGCAAATAAGTAAAATTCTGTACTATGCATGGCTGTAGGCATGCTTTGTCCTGGAAAATCTGACATTTCTACAGAACATGTCCCACTTTGGACATTTGAAAAGGTGGAAACCCTATAGGACCTTTATGTAGAGGCATCAGATTTTGCAGGGCAAAACATACCCACAGCCAGTACAAAGGATAGTACTTCACTGTTTTGCCTAAATAAAAGGTTATTCTTGTAGCATTATAGTTGCTTATACTGTTTATTATAACATTTAGGTGTTTCAGATACAAAATAATTGTTTTATGCAGATACTACAGACTATATGGGAAATCTTTGTCCTAAATCACAAGACATTTTCCATAATTACAATTATTTTGCAGGACACAACTGCCCAAAGGGGAGTGTCCCTCACATAGGTGGACAGGTGGTAACCTCAATCCTATTTTTCTATCATCTTTCTAAGGTAGTCGGCGGAATATGCACTTTTTCTCACTAGCAGACCTCTCATACGAATGGGGAAGAATGAACACTGAATCAGGAACACTGCATAACAACCTTAGGAACACATTTAGAAGTTTGCCACTATTAACCTGACACATTGACAGACTCGGAACATATGTATTCATACACATTGTCTGAGGTACATGCTGTTTATGACTCTTACATGTTGTCATTATTTATGTGTATTCCGCCAACTTTCCTCCTAATATTACTAGTTCTAGCAGAGTTTAGTTGGGACAGAGTTGGATTCTGATTCATAATGAAAGACGTCCCTGGTAATTCGGGACAGTTCAATGATATGGTCCCTATGTGTTCCCCCAATGGTTTACGGACTATCCAGTGGATGTGCTCTTAAGGTTTGGGAGGTATGGGCCATCTGCTATACCCACATTGGAATATTATTTACATTCACGGGGCAGCCCTAATACGCTCTGCCAGCCAACACCTGCATGCCTAGGCCCATAATCACATACCCATAGTTCCCCTCCCTACCACTCCTCTACAGCACTCATCCTTACTGTGAGCGCAGGTGGGGTATAAACACTACCCTACACACTGCCCACTCTCCCCATGTCAGGACACATGTCGTACATTGTGTCAACCCATGTATTATCAGGCTTGCACAACCTACTGGTCCGTGTACATCTACAGCCTGGTCGCATCAATCATTACAGGGCCTTTCTCCAATAACTAAATTTTTGGTGTCCCACAGGGACATCGCTGTCCATGTTTCAAGTGTAGACCTTGCAGATCTCTCCCGCTGGTAGTTTTCTGCCGGTGATCTGGGAAGCAGTGGTGTATTTAACTTTATTGCGTGTCTGTATGTCTCACTTGCCTAGCTGGGGGGTGGGGTGTAGACGTTTGTTTATTGGACCTCCCACCAACATATGCCCGGACTGAACATATGTTACCCGTAACTGCTGTATCATATCCTAGGTGTATACATATGTATATTTACTGTAACATATATATAAATAAATATATATATATATATATATATATATATATATATATATATTTACATAATATATACAGATATATCTGCATATGTATGCATACATGTATATTCATATCTTGCTGCCTATATATATATATATATATATATATATATATATATAAATGTATATATATATATATATATATATATATATATATATATATGATCTAACAACATATGGGTCTGTGGTTGTCTGCATATGTATAGATTCATATGTGGGTATGTATATGTATTCTTTCTCTGTATGTATATATTCTTACTACGGCGAGGGAGAAGCATATCTCTATCTCGCTATGGGTACATATACACACACATAGCTCTACTTATATACATCAACATCTGGTTATTCCATTCCATGACATATAGATTACACTTTGCTTTAGTGGGTCTCACAGTGGGTGTGGCTGTTCATTGGAAGACGCCTCTGCCCAATGAACACATTTGCTTGCATCCCTAGGGCTGTCCATATTGGTCAACATCAGCCAACACCTGCACACCTAGACCCATAAGTAGCTACCCATAATTCCACCACCCTTGCCTTCTCGACAGTACTCATCCTTACTCTGGGACCAGGTGGTTTCAGGACACATGACTACACGCTGCCCACTCTCCACTTCACGGGACCCATTTCATACAATTGTATCAGCCCATGGGTAATCTGGGTTACCCACCCTTGTATTCCGAGTCTGTATACACTGCAGACAAACTGGATGATCTATCGCATTCCTATGGTTTGGCCAATTTTTGGGGTGTCCTGCAAGGGACGCTACAGTATGTGTTCCATGATTAGAATCACCGGGTTTATTGAGTCCCCCCCTGGGTGTATCCTGCCTGTGGTCTGGGGAGCAGTGGACACTTTACATTGCTTGCGTGTATAACTCCCTTGTCCGGCTGTAGGGGGGGGGGCATGCTGCGTGTGTCATATATCTTGCCTGGGCTCCTCACTACCATTGCCATAGCCTGTGAACAAATGTCATTCCTGTGTGCGTTTTCCTATCATAGCTGTATATCTCTATATATCTGCGCACACACACACACACACACACACACACACATATATATATATATATATATATATATATATGTATTTATATATGTACATATGTGTGTGTGTGTATATATATATATATATATATAGATATATATATATATATATATATATATATATATATATATATATATATATATATATATATATATATATATATATATATATATATATATATATATATATATATATATATATATGTATATATATATATATATATATATATAAATACGTATATGTATGACTGCAACTATATATATATATATATGTGTGTGTGTGTGTGTGTGTGTGTGTGTATATATAAATATATGCATATATATATGCATATATATATATATGTATATATATATATATATATATATATATATATATATATATATTTATATACATTTGTGTGTCTGTAAACCAATACATTTCCCGCACATACTCACTTACACATGCATAATGGTGTTTATATATGCTTCACCAGCATACTAGTGCATTATTCATTATGACACTGACACTTCACTCCATTTATCTTATAATCAGTATTTAGCATGTTATACAGTGAACAGAGGTCGCAATATGTTCATGTACGGATTACTGATGGTAATTGGAATGTGTTACAGTGTGATTAGTCCCGTCCCTCTTCTGCACAGCCTATTATTCCATCTACTGTCAATGTTTGTATGTGCACATTCCTATTATTTATGTCAACAAATGGAATCCATGTGTTACAGAGAATGTACTTCAACATATTGTTGTATGCATGTGTGTATGCATATATACCTATTATGAACTAGCTAACCTCCACGTGGCGGTTCATTAGAAGTGGGCCATCCAACCCTGGCAGGCCTGGATCCATAATTTCTTACCCATAGTTCCTCCACCCCACCCGTGTTGAATTTACAAGGTTAACATCCATTATCCACTTGTTATCGCAGCCATGACACACCTTTACACATTGCTCTCTCCAGAGCGTTTTGGGCCCTACACATATTTTGTCCCGCCTCATTTATTCACAGGCTCTCCCACCATGTAATATATGCACATATGTGCCTTTCCTGGGGTTATGGATTACAGCCATTTGCTCTTTACAATTTTTGGTGGTCCCAGCATGGACTACATTCCGTCTGTGTGTAAAGTAGACTTAGCAATTCAACAATGTTTCTCCCACTGGTTAAACCCTGCTTGTGGTGTGAGTAGCGGTGCTCTGCTCACTCCTGGGCAGCTTTTTATGACATATGCTGACAGCACTATTTAATACCATATTTGCTCTTGATTCCCTTCATATCCCTTGTGCATGCTTTATTTATTATATATATATATTATAATTATATATTTAATGTATGTAGATATATATCTATACACATATATATGTGTGTGTGTGTGTGTGTGTGTATATATATATATATATATATATATATATATATATATGTATATATATATATATATATCTGTATATATATATATATATATATATATATATATATATATATATATATATATATATATATATAGATAGATAGATATTAAATCTGTACATACAAAAATACATTTCCTATGTTGAGCACTGCTTACACCCGCACAGGCGCACTTGCCTATGCTTACAGTGCATTGCATATGTTTACTGCTGCTTATTTGTGCTTACTTGTCCCTTATTCATTATGACAGTACCGCTTTGATTGAAGGGATCTGGTTAATAGTCCCATGCTATACACACGTTCAGTTTTACATGTTTTAATGTCGGCTTTACAGCAGAGCAACATTCATTCCACAAGGAAAATGATATGTGCTATAGTCAAACTTGAACCGTGAATGCTTGTTCGTTAGTCGGATGTTCTAACCACTACTCGAATGGTGTTTTGCTTCATTTATATGTATACCCATGGTTCATAGTTACCTGAACACTCGCCTCAACACTTCACTTACACAACAGGCATCCATTTTCTTGTTGGGAAAACCGCACTACTACACATGCGCCATTCCCTACTGCTCTGGACCCGTGCCGCATGTTGACTCACTCCGAGTATATTCAGACCTCCAAAGCCTATATTCCTGGCACATACGTGTGTTTGATTTTCAGAGTGTTCATGTAGTTATCTGGGTTTAGGCTTGTCTGACTGGGGACCAGGAGAGCCCTGTACCCGATTAAAAGTCAGATTTAACATGTGGACAAGGTTACTCCCACTGTTATCATCCTACCTGTGGTTAGAGATGCAGGGATTTTGGCCACCTCTAACCAGCTTGATATGTCAGCACTAGATAATATGGGTGTTCCACTGCTATATTCCTTCGCATTTGTTATAAATGCTTTCTTGTTCCCATGTTCGTTCTGTAGATATAGATATATATACATATATATATATATATATATATATATATATATATATATATATATATATATATATATATATAGTTGCCACCCTTTCAAATGGCCAAAGTGGAAAAGTGGGACATATTTGGCACAAACATAAAGAATTTGCATGCCTAATTGACAGCTTATTCTTGTAGCATTTTAGTTGCTTATTCAGTTTCTTATGACATTTAGGGGTTTCAGATACAGAATAACAGTTTTATGCAACTATTACATAAATATAGGACAATTTTTGTCATTAAATCTCAGGACATCTGCCATTTGACACTAATTGTACAGGACACAACTGCCCAAAGAGGGAGTGTCCCTTGCAAAATGGGACAGGTGGTTACCCTATATGCATATATATATATATATATATATATATATATATATATATATATATATATATGTTTACGTATGCATGCATACACATCTATATGACTTAATTACTTATGATCATACTGTTGAATGACTGTGCTGTCTGCTATGTTTGTGATAACATCAACGTTAGGTATAACTGCCGTGGCTTAGTGGTAAATCACATTGATTGTGATGTGTAGGGTCTTGGCGTTGGGCCTGCCAGACGTGGTATATTGTGTTGCTGGGCGGAACAAGGGCTGTTGGACAAAGGGTGAGTACAAAACTTTTCAGCTATGGTTTTCCGTTTAACCGCCGATTCACTTCATGCAAAATCCTACTACATTCTTACTGTGATACGTCACCCCAGTTATCATTTCATTGGTATTATATCATTATACAGCATAAAATTAGCAAGATATGCTAATATACGGATTATGTGTCATAAATGGTATGTGCTGCAGTTGGACCGGCAACATCTGCTCGATAGTTGGATGCTCTAACTACTACACTATTGGTGTTCTGCTTCATTTATATGTATACCCATGGTTCATAGTTACCTGAACACATGCCTCAACACTTCACTAACACAGCAGGCATCCATTTTCCTGTTGGGGAAACCGCACTACTACACATGCGCCATTCCCTACTGCTCTGGACCCGTGCCGCATGTTGACTCCCTCAAAGTATATTCAATCCTCCAAAGCCTATAGTCCTGGCATATACATGTATTTGATTGTCAGGGTGTTCATGTGGTCATCCAGGTTTAGGCTTGTCCGATTGGGGGCCGGGACTGCCCTGCACCTAGTTGAAAGTCAGACTTAGCATGGGGACATAGTTAGTTCCACTTTTAACATCCTAACTGTGGTTGGGGATGCAGTGGTGTGCTCACTGGTAGCCAACCTGATATAACAGCACTAAATATTACGGGAGGTTCCGCTGCTGTTTCCCTTCACATTCGTTATGACTGCTATATTGTGACCATGTTCATTCTTCATATCTATATCTATATATATATATATATATATATATATATATATATATATATATATATATATATGTATATATATATATATATATATATATATATATATATATGTATATATATATATATATATATATATGTATATATATATATATATGTATATATATATATATATATATATATATATATATATATATATATATATATATATATATATATATATATATATATATATATCTTGGTCTGTACATACACATGCATATACACCTACACACTTATTTACATTTCCTATACCGTTGAATCACCGCCACTTACTGTCACGCATACAAGCTTGCATACCCGCTTATGTCTAGGGTTGCCACCTTTTCAAATGACCAAAATGGGGCATTTTCAGAACACACATCAGATTTTACAGGCCGACACATACCCACGGTCAGTACAAAGGATAGAACTTTACTTTTTTGCCTAAATGAAAGCTTATTCTTGTAGCAGTTTAGTTGCATATTCTGTTTCTTGTAATATTTAGGTATTTTACATACAGAAATAACTGTTTTATGCAACTGTTACATGAAATATGGGACATAAGCATTTCCTACAATCTCAGAACATTTGCCATTTTATTATTTTTGGTCAGGACACAACTGCCCAAAAAAGGGACTATCCCTCGCAAAGTGGGACAGGTGGTAACCCTACTTACATCTGCTTTAAAGTGCCTTAATCACCCTATATCTGACTGCCACTATGCGAATGTGAAAGGTATATATTCCTGATAGTGCACATGGGGAGACGTTCATCACAGTCAGGTGTTTAATCCCGGGTCGTAGGTTCTGCAGGACCGGCTGGAGGCTGAGCAGGGTTGTGGACAACTACTGCACATACAACTTGTATCCAGATGTCTACGGGACTGGACATCATGTCGTGACACCAAGTCTAATGTTTAGAACAGATACTTATTCCATGAGGGATATCCAAAAATTGTGGGGACCAATGACCTTGGTTCTTTTGGCTTTACAAAACTGAGGTAGGCTTATACATGCAAGGGATAAATAGTTTCCAATCCTGAAACTGCCTAGGGTGAGACTACCTACTAGATATGAATAGGGGTCACTATGTGCAGGTATGGGTGGTTTTGGTGGACGTTCAGGAAGGGGGGGGTGGTGTGCTGTGGAGGAGATGATGGGTATTCAATTATGTATCCAGGTGTGTTGGGGTTGGATGGCTCAGCTCAGGCCAGACCATTATGTGGGTGTGAGCCGGTAACATTTCTGTACATGTGTATCGCACATTTTAATGTTCATATGTTTGTGGGATTGCGTTCTAAAGTATGGCCTGTCAGGTTGTATTGCAGATGTGAATGTTTGTTCTTTGGTTTTCTTTCTGATTCACCCACTGCTCCATCATACACCTCCAGTTCACCTATTGTGCATCCGACCCAGTCTCCCCTTGCTGAATTATTACTTTACCCGTCACCCCCCCCACACCCATATTACACACACACACACCATCCATCCCTTCTCTGTTTGATGGCCCATGGCACTGTCAACAGAACACATTGTGTATACTACATATCTCTGGTACCAATATGGTTGTCAGGACGACCCTAGCATTTTTGATCTTCCACATGCTGTACTACACGCACATAGGTACACACAAATACTTATTTTTCATGACATAGTAGGTAGACCCGTGTAATACTCGTTCATCTTTGGGCTGTCCAGACAAGGACGACTTGGACTGCGAATGGGCAGATATTGTGCAAATGCTCTGACCATTGGTAGGCTTGCCACCTTTTCATATGACCAAAATGGGGCATTTTCGGGACACACATCAGATTTTACAGGCCAACACATACCCACGGTCAGTACAAAGGATAGTACTTTAGTTTTATGCCTAAATGATAACTTATTGTTGTAGTTGCTTATTCTGTTTCATTTAGTTGCTTATTCTGTTTCTTGTAACATGTAGGTATTTTACATATAGAAATAAGTATTGTATGGAACTTTGCATCTTTTGGCTTTTCCCGGTTAGAGGTCGCCACAGCAGAACTTCGGTCCGCTAATGATTGGTAGTTGATTTTTACATGCCGAGTTACCAGCCCTGACATACAACCTTCAACGAAGGTACGCCGATTCACGCATGTCTCCACGCAGAAGATGCTCTAGCTGAGAATCGAACTGGACAGCATCTTACTGTGAAGCAACAACGCTACTGCAGCACCACCACCGCAGATAAGTATTGTATGGAGCTATTACATAAAATATGGGAGATAATTATGTCCTACAATTGCAGGACATTTAATTTTTGCAGGATTGTGGGGTTGATTCCTTCTTAATGACATCTTATGATATATATGTTTACCTTTCATAACATCCCCTTAAGTGCTTTAATTACATTATATTATTTTGTGGCTATACTGTATGGGACACGTGTTTATAGGTTCATAGGTTCATAGGTTTATACTAGGCTATCTGCCCCAAGGCATTTATAAGCCTAGCCCGAATTTTTGTGGCTTACGCCACCCCTTATATGAAAAAATATTGTACCCATTAGTTTGTTGTGCCTCGATCCAGCAGTGACACAGAGATGATTCCCGGGGTAAACCTACGATCTCCCATCCACAGGTCAAGATTTCTCTTGAACAGAGCCAGCGAGGTGCTCTGCCTCACATGGACCGGGACTCGATTCCACAGCATAGGGAGTCTCTGAGTGATAAATCTATCCCTCCAGCACGTCCTATTTATATCCATGCTAAGGTTTAAGTCACTTGCTCTAGTGGTTTTGGTGGATTTGGATTTTTTGAGGTGGAGCATGTCCATTAATTCTGGGTTGGACATGGCCTTGTATGTCAGGCACATGTCACCTCTGAGCAGATGGTATGCGACTGAATAGAGCTGAAGTTTCTTCAATCTGGCAGCATATGACAGATTTTGGAGTCCCTTTATCCTTTTGGTGAGAAACTTTGGGGTCTCTCCAATTGCTGCAGATGTCGGGCGAGATACATCCCGAATGGGGCATTGTACTCGATCATTGGTCTGATAAGTGAAGAGTACAGGGGAACAATGACCTCACTAGATCTGGATGTGAATCCCTTCATGATCAGGTGGGCAATGTAGAAGGTCTTTCTAACCACTTTAGCAACGTGAGTGTCAAAAGAAAGGCCACTGTCAACCGGGTCCCCAGGTCCCTGATAACCTCTTCTGTGCTTAGTGGATTGCCACCTATATGGTAGCTTGGGGTTACCTTGTTTTTCCCAAAGGGTATGACTATACATTTTTTGGCGTTTAACTTCAGGCCATGGCTCTGGCACCAGCTATCTGTTTCCGTGAGTCCCTTCTGAAGGATATCCGTGTCTGATGCACTTTCCACTATGGCCCAGTTTGCAGTCGCCTGCAAACTTTGTCAGCCAAAGTCCTCCCATGTTGGCCTGTACTTCTGAGAAGTAGATGCCAACAATAGGGGCCAAGGACCAAGCCCTGTGGGACACCACTTGTGACCGGCTTGGAGTCTGACATAGCGCCAGCAACTTTAACCCTGTGGGTTCTGTCCTTCAGCCAGTTTGCAACCCATCTTGTGACATATGGGTTTACATTTAAGCTGGTAAGTTTTTCTACAATACCCGAGTGGGGTATTGTGTCGAAAGCCTTTGCAAGGTCAAGGTAGGCTGTATGGACTGCCTTTCCCTCATCAATGGCCTTGGTGACTGTTTCGAAGAAGTCGACCAAGTTCAAAAGGCATGATCTTCCCTTGACGAAGCCAAACTGGGTCGGGTCCAATGTCTGCAAGTCCCCTATATCTTTGTTTATGAGCTCCATTATGATCCTCTCCATAGCTTTGCAGACTAGACTTGTTAAGCTTATGGGGCAGAAATTACCAGGGTCAGTAGAGGCACCGCCTTTGTGGAGTGGGACCACAGTTGCCGTACGCCACTCCTTGGGCACGTATCCTGTGGTAAGGCTGAGATTAAACAGCTGCCTTATGTGCGGGTTTAATTCCTCATTTAGCTCGTGTAGCACACAGCTGGGGACACCATCCAGTCCCATTGATGCTGTGTTTTTAGCTTTAGAGAGAGCAGCTTTCACCTGCGTATTTGAGATGTCTGGGAGGCTACACTCCGCTGGGATAGTTATCTCTCCTTTAGGGGGGGAGAGGGGGGTGAAGTTTGCACTGAACCTGTCTGCCAGTATGTTGGCAATGTCTGTGGGTTCAGTGATTTTTGTATCATTTTGGACTAATTCTGAGCATATCTGGGAGTTTCCACCCAGGTTCCTAACATAGCTGAAAAAGGCCTTATGATTGTCCTTTGAATCCATGGCAATTTGTTTCTCAAAATTGGCCTTAGTTGATTTTATGAGTGCTCGTATTTATGAGTGCTCGTATTTTATATGGGGGTTTCACATCTGTACTACACTGACACCTCACATTTGGACCTGCTACACTACCCTGGTTAACAAATATATATTATTCACTACTTATTTATAAAAAATATAATTTTAGTGCTCTTTTCACATATAACAATGGATGGATTGCATTGGGGCTCAAACCATGAACAAGTGCATGCTAGGCAAAAGCTCTAACCACTCCACTATTTCAATTTGGCTACTTCAGCTGTATATTTCTATTTAGCTCCTTTGGATGTTTAAGCTATGCTAAACACAGCTGTGCGATGTGCACACCCACTCAGCTATGCTTAAACTTTAGTGGGGATGGGGGAAAAATTATTTGTTTTATTTTTCTTAGTTTAGGGATGTGCACATATCTAACAGTCATACCTCTCCACCTCTTACAGCATAAAATCTGAATAAAGCCTAAAATGATGGAGGGCAAAATGGGACAGATTTTAAATATACTGCTCTTACAAACTCAAGAAGTTGATGAATAATAAGTTTTGCATTAGCAGTTGGAGACTTAGACTCAAATGTTTGTCATTATTTAATGACTTCAAGCCTCAGCTCTTTGCCAGAACAATAGGAGGAACACAGCTGACATATGAAGCACAAATATGGACATTCTGCAAACGTCTGTTCAGTTGAGGGTATGCTAACAGTGTCCGTGGACATTGTTTTTGTTTTCAAAGTGCCATACGGTACTTCTTGAGTGCAGGGGGCGTGTTTATTGTGTGAGAAATGCTTGGACACGTCCCCTGCACTCGTTCATGGATCGTGTCCGTGCAGGTTATACAGCAGCGTGCCTGCATGAATTTGCAAGGCATGCTGCTGTGCTGAACGGGCACGATCTGCTCCTTGCAAGAATAGACTTATTCTTGCAAGGAGCTTTAACGAATCCCAGGGATAGTCTTTTAAGTAACAACTTAATGGGTTAAGCTCAAGGCAAAGCAGATGTAATGACAAAGGATCAGTCTATATTATCCTTCTTTGGATTTTTTTCCCTGGCATAGTTATTTGCCCTTTATTATGGTAAAAGTTGTAATTTAGTTTGCCATGGTTTCAAAGAGACTGCAATGTAATTTACGAAAGTGTGTCATATTCTGAACATCTATAAACATTCCATGATCCATTAATGTGGATTAATGTCAAAAATCTTTTGGTAATTTATCTATGCCATATCTAGGTTCCACCCCTTTTTACAGCTTTCTGTTGTGGCGTTGTTTACTAATAAATGATCTTTGACTCAGTTGCCACAATTACTGTTTTATCCACATGATTTTAAATTCTGCGTCAGTTCAGGTATGTAATTGATAA
This sequence comes from Protopterus annectens, assembly GCF_019279795.1. Taxonomy (NCBI): domain Eukaryota; kingdom Metazoa; phylum Chordata; order Ceratodontiformes; family Protopteridae; genus Protopterus; species Protopterus annectens. The sequence goes on from NC_056726.1 coordinate 902,231,665, forward strand.
GTTGTTAGAAGGCAAATTATTGGTCAACAGTTATTCAAGATGTCTTGCAGATTCACTCTTAAGAAGATTTTCCTCTTGTTAACTAGGTTGGTGCTGTTTGGGATATGCATATAAATAATTTTCCATTCTGTGTAAGTTTTCTAATGTATTTAGTAATATATAATAGATTGCAGTTTCACATCATAATGACACACATGTTTATCTCTCCACATATGTGATTGCTGCATCTTATTGCATTCACAGAGAAGGTGTGCATGACCAGCTTTAGCTTGTTTCTTTAAAAATTAAAACAAACAAACAAAAAAACTGTTCTAAGTTATTACTCAATGGTACAAAAATTGTCAGTACTGTTAAATGCCACCTTGTCACTGAGGTTAGCATAATATTGCTTTACTCTGTTCCTCTACAGCAATAATCTCAAATGTATCTGCTTTAAATAAATAATCATGTTAAACTAACACTGATAAATCCATGAATAGTATGAGATACGTCGTATAGGAGTAATGAGGAAGTCAGGGACTATATATATATATATATATATATATATATATATATATATATATATATATATATATATAAACAAAATAAACATATACATATGCAATATATATATATATATATATATATATATAAACAAAATAAACATATACATATGCAATTCATGTTCTATCTGTTACATTTTATCCAGTCTGTTCAAACTATTTGCCAACCAGCAGTATTAACTTTCAAGCTCTTAGATTAATATATTCATAAATTGTTACTTGGCTAATGACCCGGGGGCCTTACTAAGCCTAATCAAGTTTTCCTGTAGAATAAGGATGTCTTGTATCCAAATATTAATTTCAGGGCCAGGCATTTATAAGCTACCTCTGTTCATAAAGGACATGGGTGAAATGCCAATGTAAATTTTATATCCCCATCCACTGGTCTAGGTTGCACTTAGACTGGGAAGTAGGCACACTCAGCTTCACGTGAATGGGAATCCTGTTCCATAGGAGGTGCAGTCTCTGAGACACTTATCTTTCTCTCCAGCATGTTCTGTTTAAGTCACAGACAAAATTCAGGTCCCTAAACCTTGTATGTCTGGTACTGTTTGACTTACAAATATGCAGGAGATTCATAAGTTTGCGTTTTGAGGATGCCTTGTAAGCCAGGCATAGATCACCCCTTGGCAATCTATAGGAGATTGAGTAGAGGAAAAGGGCTTTAAGGTGCTCTGCATAAAGCAAGTTTGTTATAGCTTGTATTCATTTTGTAAGGAACTTCTGAGTTTGCTTTAGTTGCTATGTATGCCTGGTCAGTACATGCTGAAGGGAGAATTGTACTCTATGATTCACGTGATAAGGGTGGAGCACAGTGGGATAATGATCTCTTTGGACGTAGATGTCATACCCTTACTTTTAAGTTGTGCAACATAAAAGGATTTCCACATTACTGTGCCCATGTGGTGGTCAAGGGTAGGGCTATGGTTCATAGATTCTTACCACAAGAATTCTGGAAAAATCCAAAACAATGAGGAACAAAGGCCAAAACTAAGGGACATATTTTAAATATTGCTCTTATAAATTTAGAAAGCTGTTAGAATAACACATTTTGCATTAGTGTATATTTTCTGAAGGACATTAAGTCTGAAACTCAAATGTGTGTCATTATTTATTGACTGCAATCCTAAATCATTTTTAAGAACTCCACAGATTTTATGAGTGATGTGCCAAAAATATGAGGCAAAAATCTGGACATTCTGCAAAATTCTAAACAGTTGAACAGTTGAGAGAGGTATGCATCTGTAATGTCAGATGAGATAGAGAATACATAACCAGGCTTTATCACTGACCTGGCTTGACTTGCCTGATGATGAAATATTTACACTGTGTTTTGAGATGACTCTATGTCTCTGTCAGTGACAGACTTTGTAATTTTCTTTTTCTCTTTCCTTCTTCCTGCACTGGAGAGCTACCTTTTATCTCTGATGTCTCTTTGCTTTGTCTTCTGCTGTATTTATAGGTTCATAGGTGTGTACTAAGCTAATGGCCCTGAAGCCTTTACAAACCTAGCCCCAAAAAAATTGCCCAGCAGGTGCCACCTGATGTTACTTCACAGTGTCCATATCCAGTAGGGCAACTGGAATTATCCCTGGGGTGAACTTTCTGTTACCCATTCACTCGTCAAGATTTCTCTTGAAGCTGGCCAGCGAGGTGCTCTGCTTGACATGAATGGGAAGCTTATTCCAGAGTATGGGCAGTCTTTGGAAGATTAACCTGTCCCTCCAGCATGCTCTGTTAATTGTGGTAATGAGGCTGTGATCTCTGGCACGTTTGGCGTTGGGGGATTGGGATTTCTTTAGGTGTAGCATTTCAAGTAGGGCTGGGTCGGACATGGCTTTGTAAGTCAAGCAGAGATCACCTCTAAGTAGATGATAAGAGACTGAGAACAGCTGAAGTTTCTTGAGTCTGTTCATGTAGGACATGTGTTTAAGGTCTAGGATCCTTTTTGTGAGGTATTTATTTGGCCTGTCCAGCTGTTGTAGGTGTCTGGTCAGGTGCCTGCCAAATGGGGCATTATATTCGATGATTGATCTAATGAGAGATGAGTAGGGAGGGATGATGATCTCTTTCTTCCTGGATGCGAAACCTCTGGTTATAAGATGTGGCACATAGAAGGACGTTGTGACCACAGTAGCAATGTGGTGGTCGAAGGTGAGGTGGCTGTCAACCTGGGTGCCTAGATCTCTTATGGCCCCGTCAGTCTTCAGTGGGGTCCCATCAACATGGTTATTCGTGGGAACTGAGTTTTTTCCAAAGAGGATGGTAAAGCAGTTTTTTGGCGTTAAGCTTCAGGCTATGGTTCCGACACCAGTCACTGGTCTCAGAGAGGCCCTTTTGTAGGGTGTCTGCATCACTTGGGGAGTTGATAATGACTTCTAGCTTGCAGTCATTGGATGTGTATCATTGGCTGAACATTTCTCACCTATAAGCCATTCCACTTTTGTATGAGGTGATGGCTCCAGCAAAGAGGAGAGTGTTTTAATATAAGATTATCCTCTGGGAAATCTGGTGCATGCAAACTGCACAGGATTCAGCATCTGCTTAGGCTTAGATATTGTTCCACTAGTCTTTCATCCGACTTTGTGGATTCTCTCAGTAATTAAATGAATCCTAGAAGTAAGCATATCATTTCAGCAATTATTTATTATTTGTTTTTCTAGTTAAGGCCTCAAATCTTTGGCTTGCACTTGTTCTGGAATACTGGTGATGAATAGTTTAAACTGCCTTCAGTGATTCACATAATCATCAAACTTTTACCTGTGGGCACTGACAGAATCTCTTGGAGCCTAGATGTTAAGCTTAATGTATATATATTCCTCTTCCAGCTACTGAATTTTGACAGTTAAACTTTTGATCCTCCACTTTTGAAAGCTTCTTTCACTGTTTTTGTCACAGCCTAATAGGACTGGACTTTTGAGACCACCAGAGGCATCTTTTCAAACAGAATGTGTAGCTGTTCATCGCATGGTGTATGTTTGAAGTAAACCAGTAAGATTTACATTCTGAGCTATCCTGTGTTTAACTGTATAGTGTATGACATGTTTCAGAGGGCAGCAATAAAAAGATTTGTATACCTCATTATAGAAAACCAAAACTCTTTCAGCATCTGCTCTGTACCTGGGATAGCCACATCTCCCCTCTGATGCATTTTGAAAGGGAAACATTTCTATTTGTACTGTTAATACAATGTTTATTTAAAAAAGAAAAGCTTGCCTGGCTATATTCCATAGTTCATTTTTCCTGTAGACCACTAAGCTCAATATCTGAAATAGGTATTAGAACTATATATTTATGTGCTAAGGCTGTTTGTAAAGCAGTGTATATTTAAAGGTAAAAGAACCTCGGGACAGAGGCTCAAACTTTCGGTACAAAATAATAACATTCACTGTCATATATAAAAATGGTATAAAGATCAACATTAACAACTATTTTCAGAATATGTATAGTCTTTTTAAATAAGCCTGGGAATGGGACAGAAGAGTAAACCACTGGCAGCAAAAATAAAGACTAATAACAGGAAAAAGATCAACACAAATGTAAACCGGGTCTGAAAAAACACAGAACAAATCCAGCAGATGTATACAGACACTGGAAATGCTCAATGAAGTAGAAGCTTTTAACATTCCATAATATTCACAAAGTTTTCCGGTATGGCTACCCTTCTTCAGTGTGATAACACAAGACTACATTTAACACAATGACTTCAGTATATAGTTAATTAACAAGATCACATGACACAACTTCTATTTCATTGAGCATTTCCAGTGTCTGTATACATCTCTTAGCAAAAATAAAGACTCATATTCCATAGAAACTGGCATGCCTGGCCTAAAAATTAAAAGTGCGAAGAAGCTGTCAAATAATCCTAACTACTTCAGTACCACTGCTTACCTTTCATACATCGTTTTTCTCTCTTGAGGAAAAAAAAACATGAGTCAGCAAATTGCAGGCAGAAGAGCCAAGTTAGCAGCAATACCTGAGCACTCCAAACCAATTAATTTTACTGCTGTGACAAAAAAGGTCCCAGTGAGGACATCATCATCAGAAATTCCTGAGCTGTGCAAATTACTAGGACTTTTAAAATGCTTCTCAGGAAGCAATGTTTTTTTTTTCTGAGTCAGCACTGCTGCTTATATTGTCTTTTTCCACATGCTGTGCTATAAACTAATTCTCTGTTTTGTGTTCTGCAATTATGAAGGGTAATGTGTGATGCTTGTTTTCATCTGGTATTGATTATACAATCAACTATCATGCTTTTTCCTACCATAATGTCCACAAACAGTAATACCGTCCAGCCTAAAGCAGCAAATAGTATGAATAAAAACTATTCCTTTTCCTTTTTCTTTTATGCTCTTTTTTACAATGCAAAATAATCTGTGTTTCACTTCTGTGTGGTTCAACAGAGAAATTGTGTAATAAAGAAGAAAAATATCTGATGATGGGATTCAAATTTTCCAATTCTCTTCCTTAAGCTTCAATCTCTCTTTGTTGTTTACACTCCAATTCTTTTGAATGAATAAAAATTTTGAAAGCATTTATTCATACTGCCAGACATATACTAAAGAAGCAAGTGACGTCGCAGTTTAGATTTATGCATAGTACTTGAAAGGCATCATTAGATTCAGTTAGTTCTTGAAAACAAGATAAACAAGTCTCACAAATTAAGTTATAATATATGACCATGTGAAAAAAAGGGTCTATACTAGATAAATGAAAGTTTATCTAACCGAACGCTGACTTGATCGAAAATCCCAGAACTCGAAACCGCAATTAGCCCCCCACACCCCCGCTAAATATATATTCCAACTCCGGGATCTCACTACAGTGAGGAAAGGGCAAATATTCCCATCTTCACTGTACCGTGATCTCACAATTGCGGTTTCGAGGTCCAGGATTTTTGCTCATGTCAGCGTTCGATTAGATAAACTTTCGTTTATCTAATATAAACCCCAAAAAAATTGTTTCCAGGGCTAGGACTCTGGTGGGGATGAATTAACAGCAGGGAAATACTGATACATAAGACATGTTTAGCGACAAGGACACTTCCACTGTGTCTGTTTGCACTTCACATTAACACAGTGCTTTACAAATCATGCATATCTATCGTTGTGAGTGATATGCAAGAAGACCAGTGCATACATGTAACGACAATCATTCAAAGACAGAAAAACAGAATACAATGTATTATATAGTGATGCGAAGGGAGTTACAGACTATATAACCTTCGAAATGCTGATGTAAGTGCTGGTCATCTGTTACACAGCAATAAAAGATACACAGATAAGGTATATGGGAAGAAGGAATGTATCAGAATTACTGAGAACATGAATATGACCAACATATATGACAGGAGAGTTATCATTAAGGCTGCAGCTAGGCCAAGGAGATAAGGTAAAAGAGCATAAAAGTATCAGTAGCTGGAGATGCAGGCCAGTAATTCTGACAGACAAGGAAACCTTGGGTGTACACACTGGCAGAGCATTGGCAGGCTAAGAGCTCCAAATCTGTGCATCACTTGGAGAGGTATACACAAGTCCTGGTAGGTCAATCTAAGTGTGGAAACAAATAGTAGTACATCAATGTCCATACGACTGGATGCGATTCTAAAATAGTGTTCGCATAAGAGTAGTACATGACTTATCCTGAGATTTGTATCCATTATTTAGAGGCATTCTTTTTCAGCAAAGATGCCAAATGTCATTTGGGAGAAGATGAGCAGCTCGATGCAATCTTCTCTCCTTCCTTTGGAGGACAGTGTGGGTTTCTTTTGCCACAGAATCATTCTGCTGTGATGTTCAGTGTTAAACCTTGAATACAAAGTTAGTATTAATCCTGTAATTAGAAATGGTCTGAGAAGAGGGGGAAATACTAACATTAAATAGTTGAGTTATATTAATGGATATGTGTGTGATAGTTAAGTAATAACCATCAGGACAGGGATTAAACCATGATCATATTTATCCATGCCTAGTAAAGTCTGGTGACATAGATGAAACCTGAGTTACCAAATGCTCTATTCAGACATTAACAAATCTCACTAAAAACCACACATTAATTATTATTGATATCATAAGTTTTTTTAATAATTAGTAACTGATAGTTATTTCCAAGTTTTTTAAATAGTTCTAAGTATACTACAGTAAATAAAGCTATTCGATCAGAGTATCTTTCATGAAATATATTAAAAAATCTGTTTAAAATGTATAATGTCCATAGCTGGGTTGGATTTGGTATAATGGTTGGGTTTGGGAGTTGGCACAATGATTAAGCTGTTTACCTGTCATCCACTGGCTGCAGGGTTTAATTATCATTTTTAAGGGAAATTGGCTAGGCCTAAAATGACTCGCAAGGGCACCTAGCCCAATACTTACCTAAAAACCTAAGTATCATACTAGACTACTAGGCTATTAACACAAGGGGTCTTTTTAATCCTAGTCACACTTCCCAATAACATTTGATGGGTTTTGGTTCTGAAGGGGTTTGTGGGGGTATAGATGCTTGGGCATGGGTGGCAGATCATTTACAAGCTTCTTCTTTCTAACAGAGACATGGGTATCAAACCAGTGGGTGTATTTACAGTTCCCCATCAAGTGATCCACATTTCACTTGAATAGGTGCAGGGATGAACTCTGCTTTACATGGAAGAAAAGCCTGTCCCAGAGAAGGGGGAGCTTATGAGACACATACGTGCCACTTTAGCATTTCCTGTTTATGTTGCAGACAAAGGTTAGGTACCTGGATTAGGGTTTGCTGATGCTATTTGTTTTACAGATGTGCAATAGGTTCATTTGGGGTGGATCAGAGGAGGCTTTCTAGGCCAAGCATAAGTCACCTCTCAGCAGCCTGTAGAAGATTGAATATAAGGGCAAGGCTCTGAGGTAGTTGGCATAGGACTTGATTTCCACACTATGTATGCTTTTTGTGAGGAATCTTCATGGTCACAGCAGTTGTTGTCATGTACATGACCAGACATATGCAAAGGGAGCAGTGTACTAAATGATTAGGCTTATGAGAGCAGAGTAAAATTGAACAATGACATGTTTGGATCTAGATGACATACCCCTGCTTATAAGTTGTACAACATTGAATGATTTCCTCACTAAAGTAGACACACGATGGTCACATTTCAAATTACTTGTTACATGCATTCCCAAATCACTGACTACAGAGTCTACTCTTAGGGGTGTATTGTGAATGTAGCAGTTTGCTGAGGTGGCCCTCTTTCTGAAAGATACTATGATGTACTTTTTTGCACTGAGTTTTACACCATGACCGTGTCACCAGTTATTAACCTGTGTCAAGACTTCTTGGAGTATATTTATGCCTTGGGATATTCAATAACTACACCTAATTTGCATAATTTGAGAAATTGGTCAGTCAGAGGCTCTTGATGTTAGCCATGACCTTAGAGAAGTAGATGCCAAACAGGAGTGGCCCCCAGCAATAAACTCTAAGGCACTCCTCTAGTAACCAACCTTTTTATGGTGGTACTCCTCTAGTAACCAACCTTTTTATGGTGGTAGACTCCTCTATTCTAACCTGTTGGGTCCTCTCTGTAACCCAGATGGCTATCCACTGGGTGATGTAAGAGTTTATATTTAGATTAATGAGCTTTTCCACAATGCTTGAGTGGCGTATTTTGTCAAATGCTTTGGCCAGGTTGTGATAAGCAGTATGTACCATTTTCCCCTTACTCATTGCTTTGGTGACCTTCTCAAAGAAGACCACCATGGTGAGTAGGGAAGACCTGGCCTTGGCAAACCCAAACTGAGTTGGCTCCATTGTTTGTAGGTTACCTATTTCATCATTTTGGATATCCATGATTATTCTCACCATAACTTTCCATATCAGCTTAGTCAGGTTTATGGATCAATAATTCCCTGGGTCCATAGGTGGCCTACCCATGTGCAGTGGGATAACCATTTCAGTCTTTCATTTGTTTGGAGTGATGCCTGATTGGAGGCTGTGGTTAAACAGTAATCCAAGTGAGCCTGACAGTTATGTTTCATACTTTTAAGGAGGCATCCTTGAATATTACCAGGACCCATTAATACAGTGTTCTTGCCCTCAGAGAGCACCTTGAGTACCTGCTGTCTGGTGAAAATTGGGGGAGTTATGGATGTGGGTATTTCTTGAGGTCCATCTGGTGGGCAGAGGGAGGTAAAATTGGAACTAAAGCTAGGAGGCTTGCTATATTGTCTAGCTACAAATGGGTGGCAGCAGGTATAGTTAGTTTGGCAAATTGCAGTATATTGTCTTTGATTTTATGGACATAGCTGAAGAAAGCTTTTTGATTGTCCTTGGCCTGGGAGGATGATTTTACTTCAAATTTGGCTTTGGTAGGCTTGATTAGCTCTCTTGAGTTGTTTTTAAGGTTGATGAGGTTATTATTACCTTGCTAGGTATTGTACCTCCTAATATTGCCATGAATGTCTTTCCTTTGATTCCACAACAGTGGCTTGTATTTTGAGTTGATCCTGTGCTTAACAAAGGTAGGTACAGCTGACTGTGCGGCTGTTAAAATGATTATAAAGGGTTTCTCTGAACAATTCGACATAGGCAGTTATATTCTCAGTGTTTGGGGGGGGGGGGCATTTTCTAGGTTGTCACTCAGCAGTATGAAGTTTGTCCTGTAATAATTCCTGAAAGTTCCAGGGTTAGCCAGTATCCATGGTTTTACCTCAAAGGAGATAGCTTTATGGTCTATTGTTAGCAGCAAATACATTATACTAGAGGGTGAAATGTTCAACCATGTTTGTGGGGACTAAGTTAGAGATGCTTGCACCCCTAGTGAACATACAGACTAACTGGTCAAAAGTGTTTGCATTTATAAAGTCCAGAAATCTCTAGGCCTTCATGTTAGGGGCCATGCATGATTTCTTGTTTATATTGGTGTAGTTGAAGTCCCAGATGAGTATGGTGATGGGCTGAGTGGGGAGTATGCCTAGTACATTTAAGTAGGTATTATGGTTTTCCTGGGTCATAGAAAGGGTCCTTTAGCTTTCAAGGGCATGGCATAGGAGTTTGTCTAGGTAATTTGGATGTGGAGAAGCTCAAGTGCATCATACTGATGGATGATCCTTTTTTAAATTTAAATAGAGACACCTCCATCTTTTGTATTTTCCTGTGCAGTAGTTGGTCCAAATGTGTGGAAGGCATTGTATCCCTGCACTGCCAGGGTGCTTTTGATGGCTTTAAACCATGTCTCAGCAATTGCACAGATGTCTGCATTCTTCAGGGTGAGGAGACCTTGCAGAGAGTGGAATTTCATGTTAAGACTCCTGGCATTCAGCAGTAAAACGTCCAGATATTCCTGGGCTGGTATAGCTATGTTGGTAGGTTTATCAGGTTGACAATGACTAAAAAGTCAGTACAAGGGCGGACAATGTTTTAGCCAATATTTGAAATCCCAACGGGGAGAAGTGCAGACCCTCCGTGGCAGAGCAGCATGGTCTGTCAAACATATCTTTTGACAAATATTGTACCCCTTTCAAATAAAAACCTACTCCAATTGTTAAAGTCATTATTTTCAATTTATACTGTGGCATTATTCTTGGAGAAAGTAGAATGCTGTTCAATGCTAGGCTCATGTAGGCCTGGGACACATAGCCCAAGTATTCTGTCATGTCTTTTCATGTAAGTCCAGGTTGATACATCTTAGGTTGCTTATGCCCACATGGACCATACTTGTAGTAGTTCAATGACCTAAGTGCGTGCATGATCTGACAGATCCTGTCCCCCAGACAGACAGCTGACTGTGACTCCCTCCTTACTTAGCCTGATGAGTGAGACATCTATGTGTCTTACAATGGAGTCTTCTGTGACCAAAATATTGGGTTATGTGGTGGTATGCCTTATGTGCTCAGAACATAACTCTTAACCTCTTAGAGCAAAATATCTAGATGAAGCCATAAAAATGGGGGGACAAAGGTGTAACAATAGGGACAATCTGTAAACATTGCTCTTGCAAACTTAGAAAGTTGATAGAATGAAAGGTTTTGCATTAGCATGAATTTTCTGACAGGTATAAAGTCTGAAACTCAAATGTCTCTTATTATTTTCTGAATTCAATCCTCAATAACTAGCCAGAGATTTGCCAAAAAACATTTTATGAGGAACAGACAAATATATATATATATATATATATATATATATATATATATATATATATATATATAGATAGATAGCAAAAATCTGTACAGTCTGCAAAAATCTGGACAGTTGAGAGCTCTGGCTTAGAAGTTGAGATATCATGGGTTGGGGCCATATGTGACGTGCTTTGTGCTGATTTTGCAGAATGCTTGAGGTTGCTGAGGATATTTTTTGTTTGTGCAATGGCTGGGAGGTCTTTGTGGTTTAAGAAGATTACATTTAAGACCTTCAACATATGTGCATCTAGGTGTATGATCTGCACTATGTGAGGCGGGTGTAGTGTGTGTGTTACTGAAAACCTGTTTGTTATTACAAGTGCTTGTATGTGAGAACCTTGGCCACCAGTGACATTATGTATCTACATCTCTCATACACCATATCATTTAGTTTATGAATTAAGTGGCATGCCTCTCAACTGTCCAGATTTTCACAGAATATCCACATTTTTTATTCATATTTTTGGTCTGTTCCTCATAAAATTTGTGGTTTTCTGTATTTTTGTGGCAAATCAGTGAGGACTAACTTCTCTAAATTTTGAAAGGCATTTGAGTTTCAGTCTTTATACCCTTCAGAAAATGCATAGTAACACAAGACCTTTTTATTCTAGCAACTTTCTAAGTTTATAAGAGCAATATTTAAAATTTGTCCCTGTTTTGGGGGCTTTGTCCTCCCATTATTTTTGGCTTTTTGCAGATTTTTTTGTCCTAAGAGGTTGAGAAGCACTTGCCAGTGAACATAAAACAATTACTATATTGCTTCAGGATTGCCATATCCACCAGGCTGGCTGCAGAGATAGCAGGGAAGTGCATGTCCATGACTATATAGCCTTATTTCATGTTCTACAAGAGGATGGTGCAAGAAGGGTTTATAACTGGCTAGCTTGGATGATGTAAGAGTATAGGCTACCATCAGGACTACCTAAGACTAAACTCATGGGGCAGAGTGCTCCTCAGTGCTGAGACTAGTCACAGTTTGGACAAGTAAGTACTGTGGAACTTTCAGGGATAGTTTTATATGGAACATTTCAGTTCTATTTGCTTGCATATAAACATGGCACTGCTAACCACTACATCCTTATGAACAGCATCAAGCATGTGTACAACATTAATACATGCAGAGGAAACTGACTAAAGAAAGTAAATAGCCCTCTGAATAATCCTTTAGATGTGATTCCCATCTCAAGCTGACCAGGCAATCCTCTACAGACACAAAAATGCAGTCCCTGGTCTTTTTTTATGTAAAACCAGTCTATAGTTAGTCCAAAGTGACAGGACAATCAAACAAACTAGCTAGAAACACACACTTAAAATGATTACAGTGCAGAGAAACCAGCAGCAATTTCAGTGAAAAGCAATGGCACTTTACAATAATAAAGGACAGAAAAATAGAATAATTATAAAATACAGCAGCAATACTGGTAAATATCTTATAAATATGGACATTTGTGATTTCAGCTCCTTATCCGTGCTAAGATGGCCATGGCTAGAAGCCAAATGTTTGCAATTTTGTGAAAATGAGGCGATGTTTATGACCAAATGTAGTCCAAGCATTATTTTTGAACTTCTTTAACACAGGTTTTGTATATAAAGGTGGTGCAGGGCTGGTTTTATATCATACTATATGGGGTCTAATTTACAAGAAAGAATGGGGCCCCGATTAAACCAAGATCAAGTCTTCTTCTATAGTAGGCACTCAAAACTTCTGAAAATCTAGACATTCATTGTGCATGCTGGGTCTTATTTGTGAAAGAGGATTACTTGTTTTTTTTTTTTTTTTTACTGCCAATCAAAGAAATGTGTGCATGTCTCAAAATATGAGTCCACAGATTAAATTGGTGATGATTTTTTTTTCTTATTTGAACATGCATACATACTCGCACATAATGACTGATCCTGACACATCAGGCCTATTACAAGGTGAACACACACGCACACACACACACACACACACACACACACACACACACACACACACACACACACACACACACACACACACACACTCACACACACACACACACACACACACACACACACACACACACACACACACACACACACACACACACACACGTACACACACACACACACACACACACACACACACACACACACACACACACACACACACACACACACACATGCACAGATGCTCACTTCCTATCACACTGTACACATACCTACAAACATACAAACAAGAAATTTAAAAGTACTATTAGAAAATATAAATCAGTGTATGAAATGAAATTAAGGCCACTGCAAATCCCAAAGGAAACTACAAACCTTTCTTTAGTTATGTCAGAAATTAATGAATAATGTTCAACAAAACACTGAATCCATCCATAATAATATCTCACAATTCAGTTCCAAGTATATAGCCACTATATTAGCAAAGAAATTTAGTACGATCATTATCCCACCTACCCAAAATGTCAGGCCCACTATCACCGAAAATTCAGTTTCATCTGTAATCACTTTAGAACAAATTTTAGAATCCCAATCAAAGAGTAAAAGAACCATTTCTATGGAATTAGATAACATCCCATGATGCATTGTCATCAGTGTCAAGTATGCACTACTTAGGCCTCTACTTAAACTGTTCACCCTCAGCCATTTCACTTGGTTTGTCCACAATATGTAGAGAACAACCACCGTGAAACGTCTTAGGCCCATCAGTCTTACCAGCCTTATAAGCAACACCATGGAATGTATCATAGCAGAACTCATTTATGCAGATATAGGCAACTTAACTGATCTAGACCCCACTAGTAACTTATTTGAAAAGGTTAGAAAAGCTGTAGACAGTGGCCAGTCTGTGCACACTGCTTATCTTGACCTGGTGAAGTTTTTTTTTTTTTTTTCTGTTCATCATGTTGGCATTGTTGAAAAGTTAGACAAACTTAATTTAAACCTCTACCTTGTTGATTGAATTGCAAACTGGCTATTCAGGGTGGAACTCACACCAGCCAAACATGCATGTTTACAGTCCTTGGTCCACCTCCCACCATATGTCTCAGACTGTATAATAGAGCTCCACCTATATGTCTAACTTGTACTGCATGCGGTTTGGCTTTCCACCAGGTATTGCCTGCAATATCTAGTATCAAATACAAGTGGAGCAGCTATTTTGCTGACTCTGCCCATTGAATGCAAAGGTCTTCTCTGTTCCTTCAGCTTTGTGCAATGTATTATGGTGACATTTTCCAACAAAGAAAGTGCATGTCCTCTTTTGGAATCAGGTACAGGGCTTTGGCAGACCCTATTAGCAAACGCTGAATTGGAACTGGCAGAGCCGTACGTTTCAGACTCTACAATGTAGTAAGTGCTTGGCAGAGCATGTTACTCCATACCCATGACCTTTTAGCATCTATCCCTTGGAGTGCTGAGAAAACAGAGAGGCATTTTGGTGAAAAATGAATCAGACAGTGGATAAAATGTCAAAGAAAAAGAAAAGAAGAAAAGTGATAACAACGGAAGTTATATTTGCTTCTTGCCAATCTATAACACTAAATATAAATTTAGAATATTTTACTGGAAGAGACTACACATTTTTTTATTTTACCCAGCCAGATTCAGCATGCTGATGATGTGCAACAGGACAATGTGGAGCATATGAAAGAGTTCCGATTGGAGGCTTAATGCATACAAACAAGAATACAGGAACCACTGGAAAATCACACGAAAAGACTGTGATGCATAAGAAGTCATTAATGCTGCTAGGCTATGACAAATTAATATAGATGACAAAAATTAACAAACATTAGTAAACCTCATACAGTTGTTAGAAAGCATTAAGCATTATTATAAGGAAGAAGGAATATGAAACTGAACTAACCACTTCAATAGTTTGGGTGAGGAATGGGAGTTGGAAATTAGAAATCAAGTCCACCAAGTCCAGCAAAGCCAAATTAGAGATAAAAATAGCCTCCCAAACTGAAAGCATTTTTGGCTAATGTAAAGGTATGAGGATAGGGTAAGGTGCAGGGCTAGGGTTAACACATATTAGTACCATCTCACTAATGTGTACTAACCCTAACCCTGCCACTAACCCCAACCTTATAACTTACCTTAGGAAAAATCCTTTCCACAATGCTCTCACTATACAACATACAGTAGCGCACATGCACAACCCTAAATATATCTCCATCACTAGCCTTACTTTAAGCCTTACACACTCCTGCCACTAATGCAAAGCCATTTGGTATTTCCAAACGATTAGACATTAAAAAGCCAAGCCTACACTTACCTTACCCACACATACTATCTGCTACCCACTACATTTACATTCAACAAAGCACAATTTAATCATTTGCACATTCAGTGAAATGCACATTCAGTCAAGCACTACTGCACTTATCAGATTCAATAAAATGTACATTCAGTGAAATGATATAGTCCGTTGTATATACACTGCTGAACACAAGATGTAATGTAAAAAAACGCAAAGTAGGTCAAAACATAGCCATGCAATAAATCTATTCACCTAATAAAGAAGACCAGGGAACCTAACTTGGTACCTCTGCTTAGTTAATGGATCCCACCAATTCCTGTGTCAACTCTGTAATAAACATATGTCAACAGATATTACATCTATCCTCCTACCATCAGTCCTTTTCAGTTTTTGAGGGACAACTCAACAGTAGTACTGATTTATTGGCATTTACATTGTCAAATATAGGAGACAAAGTTAATTTTTTAGACATTAGTCTGGAGTGGAATGTAAAGGAGAAAAAGTTTGACAGTACGATTTATTATAAAAGCACTGTCTCCAATGTTTACTTGCATTTTAGGAGCAATCTCCCTGTTTTTATTAAATGCAACATACCCAGGGGACAGATGGTAAGAGCATCTAGGTTATTTACCAGGGGTTCAGATTTTAAAGTTGAAGCTGATTTTATAGTATCGTTGTCTGAACATTGTGGGTATAACAAGCAGTTTTTAGTAGAAATGTCTAGGGAAGTGTTGAACAAAAGAGATACTCATTTTCTCTGATTTTGTTGAAACATCTAGATAATAGAAAGGCTGTTTTCAATAGCAGTCATTTTAATACTAACCAGCCAGAATGTTTTCTGGACATGTCCACAGACAAGTGTCATATATGAAAGGTTATCAACAATAATTGGAGACTTATTACAGGTAACAAAGATGTATGCAATGTTACTGGTACTGAACCTGCTTTTGTATATAAAAAGAATATTAATTTCAAGTCTTTGTTACAACAAGATATTATTACAGTTATTCCTCTTGTTACTGAAAAAAGTAAAGGAACATATATATGTGGAGGCTGTACTGTTTCATTTATGAGGGGCCCTATATTAGCTTTTGGCACATAGACAGAACTTTTGGTGCTATTAATCGTTTCAATTGTATGTTCCAATGTGCAGTTTATCTAGTGTCTGTTCTGGGTGTCAGGCATTTTATATTGGAATGACTAATGGGACATTACAAAAAAGAATTAAAGAGCATTTATATGCTATCAAAATTAAGGATGCTAATAATACCTTATATAAACACTCCAGGGACTGCATTAATTTTAAGAGGTGTCCATTTTTTGTATTGGAACAGTTATAAACTGATTATGGGATGGGGGGCAAGGATGGAGACTGAGTGCCAATTAAGACTGAGAGCTGATGGCTATCCTGGGCTTAATGATGCTGTCAGTATTAAATGCTTTTTCTGAAGAACTAGAAGATGAAAATAATCCCTGTTTCTTTAATTAATCAATTTGCGTTTTTTTTAATGAATTGTTAATCAGTGAATTGATTGTGTCTTATGCAGTTATAAAGTTATGTGGTTTTGACTGACTGTTGATTCTGAAGTCTGTTTTATAGTTAATGAAAGTGATTAATACATGATCTTTAGGTTATTTCTCTATCAGTTGATTTCATCACTTTATTGATTTGTGCCTGCAGTGGTTGCTGTGTTGAATTAGCAAATAGTTTAGGAGAATTGTGCCA
>NC_056726.1:902253317-902260817 GCF_019279795.1 Protopterus annectens
TATTTTTTATTAAGAAAATAAATGGTCCATTTTTAACAATAATATGAAAGACAAAAAAAAAAGTTTTGAATAAGAAAAAAACAAAGAAAAAATATAGCAACTATATATACATTATTTACGGAGGCCCGAAAATTTCATAACATAATAAGCCAGTGGAAACAGGTTTACATAATAAGTATAAAATGTTTCAGAAAGAGTTAGAGTCCATTTGAAATGTTTCAATAAGAAAAGAAACCTTTATCAAAGGATTATTAGTGAAGATCCTCGTGTGTATTCTGACTTTGTTTTGATTTCTTTGGATATCACTTCTTCCAGGAGGGTCAAGAAATCTTCAAAAGCTGGAGAAGTGATAGACTTCCATTTTCTAGTTATGCATTTTCTAGCAATCGCAAGCATTGTCCATAAAAGATACAAGTTGGAATTACTCATAATAAAACCTTCATTAACATTAAAAAAAACTACTGTTTTGAAAAAAAAAATCTGAAAATAAAGCTTTAAAAAATATTCATTCTTTTCCCAGAAATGATTTAAACAGGGGCATTCATAAAAAATGTGGAACCAATCCACTTTGCAAGAAGATAAACATCTCCAGCAAATTATATTTCCAGTTTTTTTTTAAGTTAGTTATTTTCTCAGGGGTTAAGAAAGTTCTGTGTAAGAATTTCCATGTAAAAATGCTCTAATACTGACCCCATGATGTGAATTTTACAGAGGATAATAGTTTGGCTTTCTCTGCCTGAGTATAATTGGGAGAGATACCTCTAGTTATTGTATTCCAATGTTTATTAGTTAAGGTGACCTTATATTTTATAAGAATACCATATAATTTGGAGATAATGTTGTTGAAATTAAAATTATTGTATAGTAGTTCAGATATATAGAAAATTAGAGGGGGCTGATCCATATAAGATGCATTTTTTAATTATTCTGCAAAGATCTTGTACGTAATTTAATATGCTTTTCAATAGCAACTAATCTTGATATCTTCTTCTTCTTTCAGCTGCTCCCATCAGGGGTCACCACAGCAGATCAAATGTTTCCATTTCTTCCTGTCCTCTGCATCTTGCTCTGTCACACCAACCACCTGCATGTCCTCTCTCACCACATCCATAAACCTTAACTTAGGCCTTCCTCTTTTCCTCTTACCTGGCAGCTTCATTCTTAGCATGTTTTTCCCAATATACTCTGCATCCCTCCTCAGCACATGTCCAAACCAATGTAATCTTGCCTCTCTGGATTTGTCTCCAAACCTTCCAATGTAGGCTGACCCTCTAATATACTTATTTCTAATCCTGTCCATCCTCGTCACACCCAGTGCAAATCTTAACATCTTCAGCTCTGCCACATCAAGCTCTGCCTCCTGCCTTTTTGTCAATGCCACTGTCTCCAACCCATATAACATAGCTGGTCTAACTACCCTCTTGTAGACCTTCCCTTTCACTCTTACTGGTACTCGTCTGTCACAAATCACTCCTGACACTCTTCTCCACCCACTCCATCCTGCCTGTACTCTCTTCTTCACCTCTCTTCCACACTCACCATTACTCTGAACTGTTGATCCCAAGTATTTAAACTCATCCACCTTTGCCACCTCTACTCCCTGCATCCTCACCATTCCTCTATCCTCCCTCTCATTCACACACATATATTCTGTCTTAGTCCTGCTGACTTTCATTCCTCTTCTCTCTAGAGCATATCTCCACCTCTCCAGGGTCTGCTCCATCTGTTCCCTACTCTCACTACAAATCACAATGTCATCTGCAAACATCATAGTCCACGGGGACTCCTGTCTGATCTCATCTGTCAACCTGTCCATCACCATTACAAATAAGAAAGGGCTCAGAGCTGAACCTTGATGTAATCCCACCTCCACCTTAAACGCATCCATCACTCCCACCGCAGACCTCACCGCTGTCACACTACCCTCGTACATATCCTGTACCACTCTTACATACTTCTCTGACACGCCCGACTTCCTCATACAATACCACAACTCCTCTATAGGCACCCTGTCATATGCTTTCTCTAAATCCACAAAGACACAATGCAACTCCTTCTGACATTCTCTGTACTTCTCCATAAACATTCTCAAAGCAAACATCGCATCTGTAGTGCTCTTTCCTGGCATGAAATCATACTGCTGATCACTAATCCTCACCTTCCTTCTTAACCTAGCTTCCACTTCTCTATCCCATAACTTCATGCTGTGACTGATCAATTTAATCCCTCTGTAGTTACTACAGCTCTGCACATCACCCTCATTCTTAAAAATCGGTACCAAAACACTTTTTCTCCATTCCTCAGGCATCCTCTCACTTTCCAAGATTTCATTAAACAATCTAGTTAAAAACTCCACTGCCATTTCACCTAAACACCTCCATGCTTCCACAGGTATGTCATCAGGACCAACAGCCTTTCCATTCTTCATCCTCTTCATAGCTATCCTTACCTCCTCCTTGCTAATCCACTACACTTCATGATTCACTATCCGCACATCATCCAACCTTCTTTCCCTCTCATTCTCTTCATTAATCAGCCCCTCAAAGTACTCTTTCCATCTACTCAACACACTTGCCTCGCTTGTGAGTACATTTCCCTCATTATCCTTTATCACCCTTACCTGCTGCACATCTTTACTATCTCGGTCCCTCTGTCTAGCCTTTTCTCCCTCCTTAGTGTCCAACCTTTATACAACTCGACATACGCCTTATCCTTAGCCTTCGCCACCTCTCTCTTTGCCATGCACCTCATCTCCTTATACTCTTGTCTACTTTCTTCATCTCTCTGACAATCCCACTTCTTCACCAACCTCTTTCTCTGTATACTCTCCTGTACTTCTTCATTCCACCACCAGGTCTCCTTGTCCTCCTTCCTCTTTCCAGATGTCACACCAAGCACCTTTCCAGCCTTTTCTAATCTTGATATGACAAATTATATTCTTTAATAATATGTTGTGTGTGCAAAGTTTCTAGGTCTTTTAAAGAATCCTAGGGATTTAATAAAATCTGTGTAGGAATAGTGTAAATCCTACACAGAAGGTACTGTGGCCGTATCTGTGTCTCCTCCTCATCAGTGCACCTTGCATATTAATGAAGGCACACTACTAAGGGAGAGCCATGTAACACATGTAACATATTTGCATGTATTTTTGTGAAGGTCTAGGCAGTCTGCTATAAAGGATGGCAATAGGATGGTGGAAATGGGTGCACTGTGTTTTAGGTGAAGGGCCATCACATACATATGACATGTTGCTTATCTCACAGATGTATAGTACTGGCAACATTAACTGGAGGCAGCTGCACTGCGTGTTGTTAAGGGCCTGTCATGTTTGTGTCTGATGTGGTCTGCTTGTGTGCTGTGCATGGGATCAGTAATAAGGTGTGGTATGTGTAATGCAGTTGTGGCACCTCACGTGTGTGTGTGTGTGTGTGTGTGTGTGTGTGTGTGTGTGTGTGTGTGTGTGTGTGTGTGTGTGTGTGTGTGTGTGTGTGTGTGGATCAGCAGACATAATAGTGCAGGTATTAATTTAGTCATGATGTCTTCTTCCTCACAGGTGACCATGGGGGTTGGAGTGTGTCCTCCCCTCACAACCTGATGTTAGTATCTCTTTGGACTCTAATGATGATGGTGACCATAGTGAGACATCTTTAGTTGGCAAGTGTTTTGAAAGTGTTTAATCGACCTTGTTAATAACAAAAATATCAACCTAGCAGTTAACAACATGGATCAATATGATTCTATGAAAGGCAGATCAATCCTGAATAACCTAATAAGTTTATATGAGCAGATAACTGTAGCTTTGGACCTGGGACTGCAGTCTGGCCTAATTTTTTTGTATCTTTCCAAAGCCTTTGATTGTCTTCCATATTAGGTTATTTGTAACTGCTTAATGAAAACTAACACAAATAGTTAGATTACTAAATGGATTGTGAATCGGTTATCAGATAGAAAAAAAAATTGTTAACATTCAAAATACCCACATTGACTACTCACCTGTTATGTCTGGTAACCCTCAGGGATCAGTCACCAGTCTGTTATTATTTAATATAATTTTCAACTATGACTAGAAATAATACATTTTATGCTTACAAGTTTGCCACTGACTGTAAAATTGGATTCATATTGCATTATAAATCTTACACCAATAATCTTAACATCTACTTATAGTGTATATGCACGCTGCAGCGTGATGCACAAACTGCTGCAAATATATTTAGGCTCAGTAAACTCTGTGAAGTGGCGAGCACTCACGCGCAAACATAGAAAATTCATGGCATGCTGATTATAGCATAAGTACCTGAACTGTATACTAATTATGACATTATTAGACATGGTGGATGCTAGAAAAATAGATTAATGATAGCAACAATTCCTTTTTAAGTGCTGTGACATAAATGCAGCTTCATTCCCCATCCCCCAATGAGGAATATACTTGTAAATAATGTAGACAGGTGAAAGTGTAAACACCATGAAACAGACTAATCATACTGTCATGTAAGCATATGCAGTATGTAGCTGATGGTATACAGTCAAGTTTTATTAAAAATTGTATTCCTCTATGCAGATATATAGCAAAGTAATACCTGCCCTTGTGTTTACAACACAGGGCTCCCCTGCAGTTTCCCTGCCTACACGATTACCAACAATGTAGATTCATGGCTGTCAGCATGGTGAAGATGCAAATGAACTCAAAACTCATTAGAATTGTTGACTTGCAAAAAATAGTAACCATGTAGGATGTTCACTTCATGTAGGCACTCCACAGTGTTTGTTTTCAATGGATCTCAACACTGAAGGATGACATTGGGGTGTGTGTCAGGTTACACTTATAGAAGAGTACATGTAGGTCTATGAAGGGTGAAAGTACATGTAAGCAGTGCACAATTCACAAGTTCTGTCTCATCCTTTGAATTTTGTTTTAAAATGTGTCATCTCTGTCTGCTTTAAGTATTTTTTTTTTGTCATTGTTTCCAAGATGCTGCTCTTAACCCATGTCATTGTTTGCAAGATGTTGCTCTTAGGACACGCATGGGAAATGGAGGAATGAATGGCAGGTTTTACTGTGCTTGGAATGTAGCTTTTTCTGTGGCAGCATGTGCATGTGTAGGGCTTGAGTATAGAAGGTCCTGGGTCCGAGTACAGGATGTGCAATGTTTCCTTCACTTTTTATACTCCATGTTTGCATGATATCAGGAGAAAGGAGGAAAGTTATACCAATTTTGCCTGTGCTTACCTTATTTGCACGAAGGTACACAGAGGTCTGCATTGGTACAAATAGTACACTAATCAGCAAGCAGCAGGTGTATTTAGGGTTAAAGATGGTAACTGTCAGATGTTAGCAATGTGGCTCATATTTGTGCACTGTTTACCTATGCACGAACAGGCGTATCTTGCATACCTGTACACTTAGTTAACCACCACGCAAATATGCTACTCGCTACACTATGGAACTGTATATATGATGCTTTATTACTGGTGTTTATTTCCATTCCATTAGTATGACATAAAACTACATGTGGAAACCATACCTCCCAACCATCCCGAATTACTCGGTTTGTACCGAGTTTTGGGGTCCAAATGATGAGGTGCCACAATTCCCGAGTGACACCCCATCATTTCCGATTTTTTTTCACTTTATTTTTACATTTTGCGCTGTTTTGGCTGACGTCATCCCGTGCACGATGACATCAGCGCCGTCGGTACTACCAGCCATTCAGAATTAAGCTCTGCATAAATTTCCGTCTTGGCCATTCAAATGCTGTAAGCGCTGGGCTAATGTTCAAACGTTGGCTGGGCTGAAACTTCAAATGCTTCGGGAAATGTGTTCGAATGGACGTTAGAGCCTGTCTGTTTGGATTGTAAGGGACATTAGATGCAAGGCGAGCCTGTCAGTTTGGATTGTTAGGTAACGGGCGGAAAGTTGAAACTTCAAATGCTGCTGCTTTTTGTTCGAACAGACGTTTTGTGGAATGAGAAGGTAACGGGGTGGAAACGTCAAATGCTGCTGCTTGCTTTCAAACGGAGTGTGTGTGTGTGTATACTGGATGCTTTTAATTGTAAAAGTATTTATAAAAATTAAAGGTGTTCTATCAGCAAATTTACTATGGCAACTTGTTATTTGTACAACAGAATGGATAGCACACATGGTGGAGGGCAACTGCAGAGCGAATGGCATTGCTGAAAAACATCCGTACAATTTAAAATGCACGTTACTAAGCACTTAAATTAAATGCTCTGTACAGCCATACCATACCTCACCTTGCTGTCATATTTAATGAATTTTGGTGAATAATTACATAAACATAATCTTCTAAGTGTTAGCTGAAGATTTGCTAAAGGTAGAGACAATTCTTAGAGGGCTTGTTGAAGACAGACATGTGGCAATGTGTTTTCCCAGAGAGTATATGAGAAGCAGAAGCATGAGATGGAGATAGATTTATGGCCTGCAAGGTCTTGGGAAAAGTTGCAGAGTGGAGGTCAGAGTTCACACTGAGTGTTTGGTGTAAGGCAGTCTGAAGGACTACCCTGTGACTGGAGGAATGGTCTGCATTTACTTAACATATTCAAAAGATGAAAAGAAAGAATGGTTGTTTAGAAGCTGTTAGGAGAAGCTACCTACATAGTTATAATAGTATTTGGAGCTGTTAGTATAAAGCTTTGAACTGTGCTCTTATCTGGAAGGTAAACTGTGTTACAGCAGTGATCTATATATACAGATTGTGTGAACTTGGAGTGACTTAATTATCTCTCTTTAACCCTTATTTTCTTACCTTCTTAAGGCCAGAATCTGCCTTTGTCCCACTAAATTTCAGTAGAAACCTGTAGTGAGTTGCAGCATTTTATGCTATTATAGATATTTAAAAATATCTATAGCTACATTAATATCTAAATCTATGTGTGTGTAAAAATATCCCCATTTTAATGCACCTGGTGGCTGGAGATACTCGGGCTCAAACCCTGTACCCTGGGTATAGGGTAAAAAAAGCCAAATGTCCCTAGCCACCACCACTTGTGAATTTGTTTTGTTCAGTTCCTCATAAACTCTGTGTGGTTTTAGGATGTTTGTGACAAATCACTGAAGGTTGAATTTATTGAATAATGACAGGCATTTTCAGACTTCATATTCCTCAGAAAATAAATGGTAACAAAAACCTTTTATTCTAGCAATTTTCTAAGTTTATAAGATCAGTATTTGAAATGTGTACCTAATTTGGGGATGTATTCCCCCATTGTTGACTTTGTCCAGGTTTTGTGTGCTAAGAGGTTGAGCACTATTGTGAGAAGTGAGAACTGAATTCACTAAATGATAGCCATTTAAGTTTCAGTCTTCCTATGCTTTGGGAAACAAGCTGCTGATTTGGCATAGTGGTATGTTGTTCTGATGGCACTAAATGATAGACATTTAAGTTTCAGTCTTCCTATGCTTTGGGGAAACAAGCTGCTTATTTGGTATAGTGGTATGTTGTTTTGATGGCAGTGCACAGAGTCCTGTGTTTAAGA